>NC_087514.1:83792988-84097038 GCF_963921805.1 Phalacrocorax carbo | reverse complement strand
ATTTCATTTTATGTAGAGGGTACTCTCATGAGAACAAATTTTAAATAAATATTATAAATGAAGAAAATTGCCAGTCAAGTAGTAAAAAGACTTTTGCAGATAAAGCTATTGTCTCTATCAGTATCATCTCATCTGATGATCTTGGTGCGTCAGAATACATTTTATCTAATAGGAAGGAAGAAATTTAAAATATTTGAGTGAATGGATTTGATTTCTATAATTCTTATTCACTGTCTTGCTTTAGCTGTCGAATATTATAGGAAAAGAAAGGACAGGGCAAGCTCAGACAAAATCCTGTTGAAATGTAAATGTCATGAATTTCTAGATAATGAAGTATGCATTAAGCTTGGAACACTAATGACCATAGCAGTGAAAAGTATATGGCATATTTTATGTACCTTTACCTCTTCTCTTTGTGCTCACTTAAATTAAAGTATTGGGATAGTTAGAGAGACTTGATATTCCTTTTGCCACAAAGATAATTAAGAGCTTTAGAACCCCACTTTCTTAACTGCATTCTTTGTTTTATTCTTCTGCTTATCTATAAAAAAAATTCGGTTCAACAAATTAACGTTCTCAGGTATCAGGAGCCACTTTTAGTAAGTGAGTTTGGGGAATCCCAAAATATATTTTTTTTTTACAGAGTTGGATGCAAATATCTTAATCACCCCATTTGTACTAGACACAGAGTTTGACTCTGTATTTGACTCATGTTTCAAGTGATCACTGCTGTTACTTTTTTCTGAAAAAAGGAGGCAACTGCTAAGACACTACAAAGACATCATTTTATCTCTGGCAGCTTTTCTGAGTTTTGCAATTTCTATGGTCTTTCAGCTGGCTTTGATCCCTTGTTAAGCTGAACTCTCCTGTCCCAAACCATCTCCTCAATAATGAGCTTGTTCTTTGAAAAAGAGACTTTTTTTACTTCAGTCTATTAGTAACCAAAGCGTAAATGTTCTTTGCCAAGCTGGTCAAAACTTCTGAAAGGGGAGTATAAAGTTACTCTCAGAAGTGTACATTTAGACACCTGCAAAGCTTCATTCATACAGCGTTTCTGACAGACTTCATGTGGATCACATTTTTAAAAAAATCAAGTCAGCATAAACTTAATAGACTCACTCTGTGGAGCATCTATTAACAACAGAGTTAAAACCTTGCAAAATGCAAGGGCATTTTGTCAAACTAAAACTAGATGAGCCAGTCCTTGGGATCTGTTAGGGGTATGTGAGAGCAGGACCAGGGCAGAAATGCCCTGGTCATACCTGTTGTGGGGTCATCTGAGGCAGAGGAGGATCTGTCAAACAGAGCAGAGGTGGGAGAGCAGACTGAGGATTTAGTTTACCAAATACCATTTTTAACAGGCAGTTTGGGAACTGGCTGTGGTTGGAACTGTCAATTCTTCTGAATGTCATTGAATCACTTTTTTCAGAATCCTGTATATCTCTAGACACTGATGTTTTAAAAATTAAAATAACTTTGAAGCTTTTATGTTTGCTATGTAATAGTAATTTCCACAAGTCACTAAAACGACCTTGAAATATTTTGTGGCTACTTTCTTCTTTTTATTTGACATAATTTATAACTGTAACAATTAGAGCAATAAGAAGATGCTCAGCATACCTGTATGTACCCTGCTTGGGATAATTCACAGATACAACAGATAGATATCATCAATAATGTATAGTTGGGAAGCGTTGAGCACTTTGGTGATAGAGCACATTATTCCCAATGTTGTACTAAATAAGAAAAAAATATTGTAACGTTGATTTGATGTACGTAACTACCTTTTGGAAGATCTAGGCTAAGAATAGCCATAGGAGACCTGTCTACATTTAAAAAATAGACATAAAATATCATCTACATGGTCTCTGACTTTTTGAAATTAAACTCTCTTGAAGATTGCTTGGTAAATACTGTTGCTATTTTTCAGTTATATATTTTATTTTAGAATGTGGATGTTTTTATTTTTATGAAAATTAAAGTATTGATTATCTAAATCAAATTATCTTTACAAAAGAAAAAAAGCCACCATGAATTTTGAAATGTTCAGGTTTTGTTCCAGTTTGGAATGAAGACTAATTTTATAGCAAAGAAATTCTTCCGATCGAAGTACAGTTTCTGTCCCCAGCCCTATTTTTATTTCCAGTGCATTGTATAGGAAAGGTGTGAGTATCAGTAAAAACTAAAAACAGCAAAAAAAAAAAAATCAAGGAGGTGCAAAATGCAAATTACATAGCATAAATCTGAGTTAAAATGTAAGACATTGAAGGAAAAGAAGAATGTATGTTTCTCTCTTCAGACATTTTTCTCTAGTTTTATAAAGGGGAGTAATTCTTGTAGGCTCCCAGCTACAGCAGGGATTCATATTGTACTGAGTTTCTCCCACTTGCTGGAGACATACTTTTACATATTTTACATATTTACATATTTACATACATATTTTTAAAGGAGAGTGAGGGAATCAGGAGGCAAAAAATAGAACTGGGGTCATTAACTTGTTTAGAAGGTAGGAATGGTACTTTGTTAATAAACTGCAGACGTGCTTGGCCAGAACTGCACTTTGAAAATAATGTGCTTTTATTTGATGAACTTGATGCTCAGGATCCAAAGGGAGTAATCATGAAGTAAAAATTCCAAATAATTAAAGAATTTTAAAGGTATTACATGTGAAGAATTGGTAAACACAACCTTAAAAATATTAAATAAATATTAAGACAACAAATGTGGCTGTAAACACATGCTAACCAGTGTTGTCCTTGCAAACAACTGAACCTGTATATCAAACGCTAGCAATTTTTCTACTAGCCTGCTTCCTTATCTAAGCCATTCCATGCTGTAACTTAAAGCACAGTGATGAAGAATTGGTCTGCTACATCTTTTAAACTGATCTTTCATTACTGAATTAATGATTTGTTGAGTTATATATTCAAACTCTTGCTAACTAAAAATGATTTTTATTCCCTTTTCATTAAATGCTTTTGCTGTTCAGGGTTTATGTTTATAAGTTCTGTATAAAAGGTATTCAGACTTAAAAGCAGATCTAAATCATTGCATTTAAGATTCTATTGCTTTATTTAAAAGGTCATTAAAGAGTAGAAATTAAACAATTCTCAACAAGTGACAACTACTCTTTATTTGAAAAGATTTACTTTGTTTTGTATCAAATAAATAAAGAGAAAGTTGAATCAAGGAATCAAACTTATTTTGCAGTGTTGGGCAGCAACCTTTGATTAAATCTCTTTTTTCTATATATGTTTCAGCATAGTTGTTTAACAAAAAAAATAAACCAAAAAAAACCCCACACCATAAAACTTAAAAAAGGTGGGAAAATTGCCTTTTTATGTTATCGCAGCATCACCCCTGAAGCAAAACCCATTGAAACAGAAAATCATTTGGGAGTACCTTGGGTGAAGAGCAGGTTGACAATTTCTGTTCTGTATGTAAAAGTTGGAAGGCAGCACAAGCTGAATGAACACCACTGTTTTTCAGGGTCTTCTTGCAGGACAGTAGGCCTGAGACATTTAAATTATTATTTTTCTTTCTTATTAGGGACCTTCTGGTGATAGCAAGTCAAGATGCTGACATTAGAGTCTCTGCTCCAGGTCCTATTGCCAAAATAGAAGGCAAATGTTATTTTCATCATGAATTCAAATCAGGATATGAATGTCTCAAAAATTCATGCCTGTCCAAATGTGGGCTTGTAATCTTGTCAAATACTTTTTTCCTTTTAGAGTCACTGAAGCCACAGAATGTCCTTCTTAACCAACAGAGTTATAGGTTAATATGTAAATCTATACTGTTAATTATTCTTACAGCAATCTTTGGATTCAAATGCTTCAGATTCTTTGATTTGGAGAGAAATTGCAGGTCTATAAATGGAACTTCACAGCAATTAAACAGTTAATATGAGCTTTATGCTCCAGATGATCATGTTTTCTTATGTGCATATATATATTTTGATACACAAATAGTTTACATTATTTATCTGTGTAAAAAAATATGCAGAAAATATGCTTTCTTAGGCAAAATGTATAAACTTGACTTTCACTGCTTCTTTGAAAGCATCTTTGTTTTTTAGATGTCTGGATTCATAAAGTCACCTCTGTTTTATCTGATAAAGCATTACTATAATCTGATCTTTTAAGATTCATACCAGAAAGGATGTTTACAGGTGTAGCTACCTCACAGGAAGTATGCAGAAAGACAAAGCTCCTGTCTAGCGCAATGATCATCATTGTGTTTACTGAATGAGACTCATGACTTTCTTTCATTACAATAAAACTTACTTAAACCTGGCCCTATGCATGAACAGTCAGGACTAGAAAATAATTTTGTTCTAAGATTCTTCCTGTTCTCTTGAAAATAGATTCAAGGAAAAGTAACTTTTTCAAAGTGCTGTGGAGTCTTGATCAAATTATTTTGGTGGGATAAGTGAGTGAGCCATAGCAAAAATTGAGATGCGTGATAGATTTCTCAGTTGACAACTGATGCTCCCCATTGTCACTGGGGTGGTTTTGGTTTTGGTTTTGGTCCCCGTTCCCCCCCCTTTTCTGTTCTCTGAATTACCTATATTTCCACTGACTCATAGGCAAGAGTGAAAGGTACATTTTGATGTGAATGTGAGGAGTGCATATTGATGTGAAATATGAGGTTTAAAACATTTCATATCTTTTACTATCAAATGCATTTATTCTGTTGCAAGCAGAGATGAACTGAAGCATTGACATTTGGATCTTGATGATGTTTAGACTTCTTATTTTAGTTCTGACCCATAACTAAAAGCACAAAAAACATTTATATTGAGAAATTTGAAATCAACCTCTACCTAAAATTCTGAGTATTTGGATTTAGTGTCCTAGATTTGTGCTTTTTCTAGTTCTGAATGATATAATATTTTAATAACTACCATGTCAGTAAATCTGATAAGCAGATGCCATCACATCTTAGCAATTCTGGGATGAAAAGGTAAAAAAAAAAAGACATATCTATAATCTTGATTTGATTGTGCTTTGTGTAATTTACCTGGTTTTAACTCTTGTCACAGTTTACTTTCTTGTAGATATGGTTTTTATTACTGGAAAAAAAACATTACAGTAAATGGTGCCAGCTGTGTTCCCAGTTATATATAGGTTATATTTGAAACTGAACTGCAGCTTTATTGGAGCTACGGACATGTATGATACTGAAACTGGATTTTCTACATTACATTACTCTCCAATCTTACATCAATGCCTATTTCTATATGCAAATGTCATTGATATATCAGAATTTGTGCAAAAAGCAGTATCTTTCTGAGTAAGTGAAAGCACAAGAACTGTAGAACTGGAAGCCGTCAAAAGGATCTTGTATGCATTAGTGTTTTAAACTGGATCTGGAGCTAGAATATCCTCCTTAGAAGGCATATTGGATAAAGTGAGATTGTCCTACTATTTCAAGGAAGTCAATTAGAAAGACTTTTCCTTCCGCAGCTAAGGATTCTGAGTGTTCACCCGTGTGCTGAAGGTAATCTAAGTGGGGGTTGCCAAGGCCCTTTGTGAGAAAGTAAACCAAGCCAGAAGGCATAGCTGAATGTGCTGTTAATGTTTTCAGGGCAGCTGATCTGCTGGTTGCCCTGGTATTGCTCTTGATTCATCCAATCCTGAAATGTCCTGCATTTCCTACACCTCAGAAAGCAGCTTTCCTTTTTTCAGCCAGTTGTCTTCCTGTGAAGTAACATCTTCTCTCCATGATTCTTCTTGACACTGCTAACTATTTTTGGTGAGACACAGGGTACAAACCATATCTATTCCTGTTGGGGTTTCTTGTTTATTAAGGGTTTCCTCTCAGCCATGAAAATCCAATGGCTATCACTAATCTGTCATACCTTTTTATTCTGTTTGGCCTCAATTTGGGGGCACTTTCTGTTCCATGGGAACAGATAACTGCACAGGGGAGCTTTGCAGTGGAGGGTTTGCTGTTGCACGTCCAGTAACACAGTTGTGCTGCAGACCATTCAAAGCACCATATTAGTCCTTGTGCATGTCAACAGCCTGTGCTTAATGCTGTCTGCTCACGCTGGGTTCAGCCATGCCCTGGAGTCAGCCATTTTGTACAACACTTCTTCCTGTCAGTGGCCTAGTTGCTGAACATATACAAATTCTGAACAAGTGTCTGAAGTCCTACTTAAAGTCTTCCTGGCTAAAAACCCCATACTTGGATGTAGGTCAGCCCTGTGCCTGTGGAATCACTGAATTTTTAAGCCTGACTTTTACTGTATGCAGGATGTGTGCATATACTGAAGTTACTACCTAGGTGAGTGTCATGGCCCTAAGGCCCTGGCTGCCAGGCCCTGCCATCACCAACCTGGGGAGCCCCTGGTGCTCCCAGCACCTCGACAGTAAACAAAAAGGCAGCATGTTCTTGAGAGACTTTGCTGATTAGGATCCATATTTGTTTCTTGTTTGGAAATAAAAGAATGAAATGTTTTATCTCAAAGAGAAAGCATTATTTCAGCACAGGGATAATGATATCATGCACTTTTTAATGTGTTAAACTCAGACTGAAAAGTTCATATGGTAGGCAGCACAAACATTTTAACGTGACATGCTTTAGAAAATATTTCTAAAGATGGGCTGAAATCACACCACATGCTTTGAGATAGTTGTGAGTTCAAACCGATACGTCAAGTGACTGAAGTGCTTCTGCTAATGTTGAAAGGGTATGAATGTGTCCAAAGTTTAGGTGCGTATGTGACCATGAATGAAAATACAAATTAGAGAGCTGAACTGGTTTCAGATGGTGCTTTTCTTTCTGATGATGAGATCTTTGGTATTTCTTCTGTTTCGTATTCATTCCAAGCTGAAGAAGTTGTAAATATAAGACATTGCTGGGTGATTTGTTTGGCTGGTTTATTTGTTTTTAGGAATAATGTATTAAATATTGATCTTTTTTTTTTTTTCTTTGCAGAGCAAGCATCCCCTATAGGTAATTTCAGCAGTTTAACAGGGAAGAATGTAGTAAAGAGATCGGTTATAGCACTGTCTTGTTTTTATCTAATAGCATTTTTGTCTAAAAACTTTATATTAACAAATATTTTGCTTGATATCCCTCCTGCCTTTCTCCCTGTTTTTTCACCATTATCATTGCACATGCATAGATGCTTTGTGAACATGATCTCGACCAATTACTGTACTCTATGGAGCTGTTCATACAGTCACTGGTGCATATGAATGCAGTTGTTTTAGAATAGTTATTTATTTAGAATAGTTAATAATTTGGTGATTGTTTAGATTCAGAAAAGAGTGTTCACTCAGTTTTCTGGTAAATAACCATCTCTCTATTAGGTCTTGGTCCTATGAAGTCTCTGTTGGAAACAGCAGGTGCATTTTGCCGCCATAGTGTTTAACTACTTAGGTATGAGGGTACATTGGACTGACAACTAGCAGAAGAATGAGAACATTCACAGTTTGGACACCATTGATTAACTGATCCATCTCCAGTAGTGGTGAAGCAGGAGCTGTGATAAGTCTGTCAATGCTGAACAATTTCACAATGCAGAAACAAATTATTCCACACAGCAAGGCTATTCAAATGCTAATTTTTCCAATAATAAGTCTGACAGTGAAGTTGGTATCCATGATGACTTTCAGTTCTTTATTTTCTCAAGGCTAGAACAGCACTTCAGATCTTTCACTTAAAATATTTCTTTTGAAAAAAATCCTGTACAAAATTTTTTATATAATAACTGTCATAGATGATGCAAAAAGGAAAAAACCAGTTTTGCAGAGTTCAAAGCTATTTGTCTTGCTTATATGGTTGCTTATGTACTTGTCCAAGGAAAACAACAGATGAGTTTAATGTCTTGTCCATCAGTTATGAAACCAATAATCAGTTCCATGTATTCTAAAGCATATGTTGCAGTAGGCAGGGATAAGGAGAGGTAGTCTTTTTAATGAAGACCAGAAATAAAAAAAGTTTTAATATTAAAATTATTGTCAGTGGGAATGAAAGATTTGCAAAGAAAATGGAAATTTCTACTTAGTATTTATACAATATAGATGTCAAGAAAGACTGTATGGTTTAAGAAATTCAGTCTTTATATGAACAATAATTGCTTTTTATTTTTATGTGGTGAGAAGATCTGTTTAAGGAACTGCACCAGGATTCAGCATGCCAGTTCTGCTCTGCTTTTGCCATAGACTTTCTATATTATATATATAGCTATCTAGATAGATATATTTATCTATAGTAGACAATTCCAAAGCATTGCCTACCTGTCTCTGGGGGTTTGTGAGGGTAAATGCATTAGCGTCTGAGTCATCAAGATGCTCTGACGGTAAGACACAAAGTAACTGCAAAGATAAAATTAACATGATTTTGTTTCTTTCTTTTACACAGAGCTTGTCTTTGTTTCCTACTGAATTAATCTGGTATTAATCAGCCCTATCTTTACTTTTGTACACTGATCTATGGCTTTCCTCTTACTCTGCACAATCTCCTTATAGGACTCCATAAGATCATCAACTTAGGTAAAATATTCCTGCCCTTATTCTTGTTGAATAATTTATAGAATTCTGGTAAGTCCAATGCTGTGTCAGGCTCTCCATCATGTCAAATGATTGCACATACACAGCGTGCATGCCACCAGCCAAGAGAAGAGCAAACTGTTTTAGTAAGACAGGTGCATTTGAGGGAAGATCACTATGAAAGTCAGTGCTTATGTATTTCCACTTTCTTTCGTTATATTATTTTGCATAAGTTTAGTCTGAGAAAACAACAGTACCAAAACCACTCTCTTTTCTTTATTGCAGGTCTTTGTTCTTAGTGGTGTGCAAAAATGTTCTTGATTTAAGGGGACTTCTTGTGGATTGAGTGGGATTACTGTTCTTCATTTATGACAGCTGTAAGAAACTAATAGAGCCTGATGATCCTGTTCCATAAGGAAGCACAGGTCATCATCTAACAGTGAATCTAAAGGAAAAAAAAAAAACTTTTTAGGGCCAATATTTATGAAACTATTCCATAAAATGGAAAGACAAAGCACTTTGGAAAGTATCAGGGAAATGTCTGAATTGCCAGCAGTGCAACTGAGAAAGAAAAAAAGTTAGACATGAAAAACCTGTCAAGTGTAAGTTGAAAGGAGCTTGGACTTGTAAGCAAAGATATAGTTTTGTCTTGCTAGTTTCCAGAGTATTTAAGATTTTTTTTAAAAAAAGTGGATTATATCAGAGATGCCAGATTCTTTCATTTCCTCTGCAGAAAAGCAGACTGTGGGACCCTGAATTTTGGGTAACTGCCTGTTTAGAAGACAGTCATAGATAACTCTGAAGCATACTGATTTACTTCACCAGCACTAACTTCAAATATTTGCTTTCAATTTTATCATGCTGCCCTTGTATGTCTCTTTTAGATGATTAATATGGTGTTAATCACACCAAAAAAAGTTCTAAATAATTCAATTTCTAGTGAATAGAACAAAATAATACCCACTTACAGGTTTTTCTCTGGCAACTCTACACTCTGTAACACACTCAGTTATGTAGGGTTAGACATATTCTTCTAAACCTAGGCACCATGATACCAGAGGTTCAGAAAAACTCATGTTTTAGAAAAAGCAGAATTCATTATTGACAACTTAGTTCCCATACAGCAAGAATTGAGAGGAGCAATTACTGCTATAATCTTTTTTCTTAGCAAGGAAAATACTACCTGCCTTGCTGGTAGCGGTTCAGTTTCTTCAGAATGCAGATACACTTCTGTGGACTAAGCTGATGCTGACAGAATTTTGAAAAACAGTTGAGAAAAATAAGGTAACCTCAGGAATTTGAAGATCCAGTCCTTAATGAAAATACAACAGATTCATCTATGTCAATCCTGATACCACAGTTACACATTCTGACAGTTCTGTTGCAAATTTACAGAACCTATCCCATTTTCAAATATGCATGCTACATACCCAGCTGATTAAATGAATAGAGTATATCCTTCTGACAGAAATTTTATGTGGGCATTTACTCTGGGAGCTCTGAGGGTAAAACGTAATCTAAATATTAATAAGGACAAATGTTCAGAACACAGTACAGGTATTAAGGCATGCACCTTGTAGATAAAGCCAGTAGTAGTTGCTAAGCTAAATCCTCTTAAACATCTCTGAAATGTTATCTTGTAGCTGCTAAATTTGACCAGCTCAAAAAGATGCCAAGAATTTAGTGCCAAGTTTCTGTGACTGCTGTAGAGTTTCCTTGAAAAGAGCGAGCAGATGATGTTGGACTACTGCTAAATTGTACTGGAAAATAATGCTGAATTTTATAATATTAATAGTGAAAAAAATAGTGGAAATTAATAGTAAGACCAGTTCTTTGATTCAGTTTTAGGGTGCTGAAAGGGCTGGCTGTTCCTTACAGGCTGGGAACCACAGGCTGACAGAGCAGGGGCCTTGTCAGACAGGGCCTGTCCCATTGCCACCAGTGAAGTCATTTATTCTGCTATAGAACTGTGCAAGTGCTGATATCTGCATAATTTTGAAATAATTTTGTACCAGTCTTTGAACTAACAATCAATCTCTTTGAAGAAGGACATTACTGTATTTAAAATCTGGACCTAAGTACTGTGAGGAGGATCTTTTAGTCACAGAAATAATGATTTTCTCTGGGGTTGAAGTAAAAGTGCTGAGTTTGTCAAGTCAACTTGTATTAATCACTGGTAAAAAACTTAAACTATTTCTTTCCTTCCCTTGTATACTTCCAGGAAAACAAGAAAATCTTTCCCTGTTGGCAGATGTAGTTTCTCATAAGCACTGATTTATTTATGAGATGATTACAACTGGGAGCACCAGCAATCAGTCCTGTCTATGTCAACAGAGGGTAAGTTTTCAGAACAAACTCCCTTTCTTTCAAGCTCTCTGGCATCCAGAAAAGCACACTGCAAAGTCTGAATGGAGGAGAGGTGAGGAGAGGCAAGGAGAGGCGAGGCGAGGAGAGGCAAAGCAAGGCGAGGCGAGGCGAGGCGTGGCAAGGAGAGGAGAGGAGGGGCAAGGCGAGGCGAGGCGAGGCGAGGCGAGGCGAGGCGAGGCGAGGCGAGGCGAGGCGAGGCGAGGCGAGGCGAGGCGAGGCGAGGCGAGGCGAGGAGAGGAGAGGAGAGGCGAGGAGAGGAGAGGAGAGGCGAGGAGAGGAGAGGAGAGGAGAGGAGAGGAGAGGAGAGGAGAGGAGAGGAGAGGAGAGGAGAGGAGAGGAGAGGAGAGGAGAGGAGAGGAGAGGAGAGGAGAGGAGAGGAGAGGAGAGGAGAGGAGAGGAGAGGAGAGGAGAGGAGGCCAAATTTGGACTATATACCTAGTTTGAGTGTCATTAAAACCGTTAACCATAAAAAAGTTATCACAAGTCCTTTTCCATCTTTCCAACATGGTACATAGTCAATGGTGCTATTGTTACTAGTGTTTGTAGAAAGACTAATCAGCCAAAACAGCCTTCTGAAATCCGTGTGGACCCAGTGCTCCATCTTTGAGTTCAACTGCTGTAGCACAGAGGCTTGACTAATATTGCTTCCACTAAAAGCACGATGAAATAAAAGATTATGTGACCAAGAAAGGTGCTGCAGTCTAAAATATGATGGTAAATTGGTTCATTCTTCATTTTTGGAACTGTATAATGGCAAACCAGAAGCTGATCATGTCTACAGTAACACTAGGCCATTATCTAGAAGTGATAATCATCTGTATGTAGGGGATGGCCAGCAGAAGAGCAATAAAACCACAGAAACTGATACTGTTTTTTTCCTTTCTGCAAATAAGCTATTAGTCAGGTAAAAAGTACTAGCAGTCAAATAATAATATTTATGATATTTTTTTTTTGCTAAAGGACATGTAGTTTGCTCCAACGAAACATTGCTGGAACTCTTTTTTTGTTGGAATTGAGATATAGAGAGGCTTGACAATATTATACCACACCTTGATATCAGTCAAGTCCTATTTGTTATAGACTTAGTAGTTGTAGAAAACCAAACAGAATGCTGACAAGGCAATACAGTGTTGAACTTGCACCAACTTGATGAATAAATTTCAACAACACAAAATACCATTCATACATTTTCCTGAAGCTGTTAGCAAGACAAGCACTTTTAAAGCTGACTTTCCCATGTATTAAAGGCAGACAGCAAAATCTTGTCCCAATGCCCCTAATTCAACCCCAGATCCATATACAGAAAACTTACTCCTTTTCAATTCTAATTCCTCTATTCCACTTGAAACCATGTACAAAAATACAATGGTATTACACATTGGAGGAAAAAGATCTTTTAATGTTCATAACAAACCCAGAGATGCCCACAGAGTAGAACAGCACTGATTTCTGAAAAAACACTAAGTGACTGCAGTCAAGAAATCATATTAAAGGCACAAGGAAAATTGTCAGCCAGTTTACAGGTGGATAAGTAGGCTGACATAACAGTAAGGTACATAAGCTTGTGCCTTACTGGACTCTGAAGTCACTGAGAATACTTATTTAAGCAGTTCTTTGAAAGCTCTGGTACAGATGCGGTGAGGAATAAAAATCAGTCTGTTTAAACAGTTACCACTCATATATGCTCTCTCCTCTGGTTTGTGGCATTGACTAGGGAAAACCTTGTAATAGCCCCTGAATGAAAACAGGTTTTAGCCTGGTGCACTGTCACTAATAGATCATTATTTGAATCTCATAATCACAGAGAACTGTGATGATTCAGGAGCTACTTCATGACTTGTTCAGCCTTCCTCTTATGAGCAGCCATGAGAGCTGGGAGACAGCTGGCCTGGGTGAGTAACCCCTTCAGTCACACAATTTTAAGATGACACTGGAAGTGAAGCAGTTGAAGCTTTAGTGCTCAGGCAGTCATTCCTTCATGCACAGGTGGACGTAGTGGTCTGGGGAGTTAGATTTTCAGGCCATGTTAGTGAAGGTGAGATGGAAGAAGGAGATGGAGGTCCTTTCTAAACAATAATCATCCACCCATTACAACAAGAGTGGCAATTAATGCATTGCCTTCTCAGCATCATTGTATGACCTGCCTCTTTAAAGTCAGAATGCTCAGAACCTGTACTCAGTTGATGTTCTCTCTTTTTTTTACAAGATATTGCTGAGAAGTATTTTTATCTTACGAAAAAAATTTTGGAGTTTAACATAAAATTTAAGTTGTAACTTCTAGTATGTTTCTACTGGCACTCTAAGAAATACACATTTTGCTTTTTAATCTCTCAGCTTGCTAGTGTTTCTAGATGCTTTTTACTGCCTAGTGTTTCGGTTGCTATAGCAATGCTATCCATATTATATAAATCTTTCAACAAAAATATAAGAATCCCTGATGATGTATCATGCTGGAAAGTCCTGAAATTTATTCCTTTTAAATAATTCCAGTATTGTCCTGGTGCACAAGAATATGTCTTTATCTTAAAAATTCTTCCAGGTTTGTCCTCTCAAAGTCTGTTCTCATTCTCCTTTTCTGCTTCCTGTCTTTCAGAGGAACTTCTTCCTTTCTGTGGTAAAGGTCTATGGTGCAATCACCTGTAAGGATGCAACATGCTACGTTTAGTACAGTTTCCTTGTTGTTGTGATTGTAGCTCACTGTAGCTAATTTTTTTAAAAAAATAATAATGAAAAAAAGTATTAACAAGATGTTTAAAGATTTGAGGACTGCAGTTTTAGCTATAACATTTCCTAGTTTGAGCATCCTTTCTTGATAATCTCACACTTAAAACAAATACTTATTTTCTGCAGAAATTTTCTTTTACCAAAGCCAAGACCTTTTCACTAACACTTCAGCAGGAAAATTGAATGTTATGAATTAGCAGTGTTGTTTTGATGTCTTGAAGGAATTTTCAAGCAGATATACTCCAATTTTTCTTCTTTGGGTTGAGGTCTGCGTGAAAATCACACTGAAACAACATCTCTTCCTTTGATAGGAGAAAGAGTTTTTTACAGCAGTCATCACACAGAGTGTTTCATGGACTCTGAGGAAATAAGTTGCAACCATAAGGTACCCTTATGGTTGAAAGGAGTTGACTTTGCATTGGGAAAGCCAAACTTCCATCGGAAAGTGGACTTTTTGTGAAAATCTTGCTTAGTTGAAAAATCATGTTTCCGTTAAAAATAGGCTTGATACATTTTTTCCATCCATTTTATTCTCCCTTACTTTTCACCTCTTTGCTCCTCTTCTAAAGTGTGTTACTTCTTAGAAAGTTCCAGTATTTGATGTCTGTCTGATAGCATCCTGTCTTCATATGCCTTTCCATAATTTTTTGTATTTTCTTTGCTGGCTTCTTTCAGTTTGATCTTCAGAAGGGCTGTATTTAAAAGGAAGGATATGGGAGAAAGGTGGATGGAGGGGAAGAAGCAGTAAGAAATCTTACTCCTTTTGCCTTTAACATTGTTTTGAAATCACCACATAAGTGATTGAATAGCCAGCTAGGGTATCTGATGATATAAGATTGGTGCAAGTGCTGTCAGTGCAGTCTGTTGAACTTTTACAATGGCTCTCTGAAACCTCTGCTGAATTGCTTTCATTAACCACAGATAGAATACGTGTAATGCTTCTTTCTTCCCACCCTCCTTCACTTAACAAGTAGCAATTAAGTATATTCTCAGCTTCCCCTGAGAATACGACCAACCTGTGGGATGTCTATTCCCGTCTGTGCCTTTTACTTCAGTAAACTGTTCATAAATAACATTTCTGTTTCTAAAAAAATGACATGTTTCTTTCTCCATTTGCATGAGACAGTTTTAGATATGCCCCAGGTTCATTGTTCCTTTCTGGCTTGAAGAAAACCGCTTTACAGCTACTTTGTATCATTAATATGAATTAAAGTAACGAAGTAGTGTCTTGGTAAACCTGGCCATCATCTGGGTATGTGTGTGTTATAATGCATGCAGAGCATATGAAGGACCTGTGGTTTGAACTTCTAGTATCTTAATTCATAGCTATTAATGTTTGAAATGTGGAAATAATTTTTTACAGGTAATGTAAACACTAAGGCAACTCTGATAAATTTTTTCATGTGTGTCTGTCTTTAAGGTCAAGAAGCACAAATGTACTTTCAAAAGAAAGAAGATCTCCATGGCAACAAAAGGGAGTCAGGGAAAGAAAATGTTGTTAATTCACATATGTGTTTAGCCAGGAGAATTCTTCAGACGTTTTTATTTTATTTGTTTACCTGACAAACAAGCAAACAAACAAACAATCAAGGATATTTTTGACCAAAGTTTCCACATTTATTGATATAAATGAATGTGTCTTACTCTGTCAGTATAATTTACCAAAATCAACATGGTTACATGAATAAATGAGGAAAAATAAGGTTTCCCAAGACCACCCTAACAAACCCTTTATATCTTGATGGTGGCTGCTTATCCTTAGTAATAATTCTGTGGTCTAATCAAGTGAAGGGCATGGAGAAGTAAACCAGAATAATTCCAGTATATTCCTAACGTACTTCTAAAACATCTTTGTAGCAGAGTTCAATTTCAGGACATGTTTTGACCTCTGGTGGTTGTTGTTGCTCTTGTTTTCTATTTAAATAGGAGGCTTTTACAAGTACACATAGCAATTAGGACAGGGACTGCTATTCTTGATGATGATCCACCAATCAGCATGACGATCATACTTTTAAGACCCTGCATATGTGGGACACAGGGTCAAAAGTCTGCATTCTTAGACTGCAAGTGCCTAGTGAAGTACTGCCACAACCCTCGATGCCGTAACCAAGAGTTCTGTATTGTGTGGGCATATCGTCAATCATCTTAGCAGATAAATGACAAATGCAAAATATTAAAAAACCTCAGTTAAAATGTTTTGTTTGAAAAGATTCTTTACAACAAATCACATTTTTAATTTATATGCTGGGTAGAATTGTTAGTATACCTATGGTGTCACTGCAAATTAAGTTTTTCTGATTTTTTCTTTAAATTCTCTCTCAGCTGAGAAATAGGTAGCATGAGAAATGCAGAAAAATAGTATGTTTCAGACCATTTCAAATAGAACTTCCAGTTCTTTCAGGGGTCTAAATTCTTCAGGTAGGCAACTCTCTACACCCACCATGCAGGTACACATCCCTTCTTAGGGTATAATTTAAATTCTTTTAGATAAGGAAGGCTAAATGCATCTTGATGACATTTAGAATTGATGTTTCTGTAAGCTGGTGCTTAGGCATATATACATGTTTCATGTATATTTCACATAATTAATTGTACTTTGTCATTGAGTTCCATTTCCTAACATAAACTGCTGTTAAAAATTGTACTGTGGCTCTTGGTCACAACTTTGCATCACATCTTTAAACCTATATACTTAAAATAGTTTGAAAAATGCTGTATGCCACACAGTGGTGGATAAACTCTTTAATAATTCAAAGTATGACACCTCCCTTATATATATCAAAAGATGTATGTATCTCTGACTTCCTTCTCAGCATATCATGTAGAGCCCACAAATAATTTTTATCATTAGAGCAGCTCTAGCAATGTAAACATTTGAACCATGTATTCATGGTTATTTGTCTTTGAAGAATTGTTGTATTTGAAAATATGGTACTGTTATCCAAACCACACTCACTTGAAGTGCTGAATTTCTTCTGCTGCAAATAATGAAATCTCAGACATTAGGATTAGTTGTCCAAGAGTCAGAAGAAGAAAAGGGAAAACCAATTATATCCTTTAAGTCCTGTTTGCTGATCTTGCCATTTCTTCATGATGAGAGACCATCCAAGATGACTACTTGTCTATTTAGATGAAAATGTAATGAAATAAGTCAAGACCTTCTTTGTAGCTCCTTTTGTTGCAGCTTAAATTGCCCACAGATTCAGTGTTGTTCTTGTTGCATTTGACATATCCTGTTTGCACAGGAAGCCTTTGTCCATCTTTACTTTTTGACCCACATCCAACTTTTACTGCTCATGTCAGAAGTGAGCTCATGTTTAAAACTAAAGGCAGAATTGGATCCTGTCATTTGAGGGTGATGATTAGAATAAATGAACACACTAAAATCTTTTTCATTTACTGAAGTCTTCCTGGTTATCTCTTCCATTTAACAAAACCTGTTGAAAATATATGTTTGAACCATACAAACTGCAGCTCTCATAAAAACCTAGGTAACAAACATTTCCAGTGCAAAGAGAGATTTAAAGCTTTGCAGAAGCAGGCTTGTGAAGAGAGTTCAAAATTCACTACAAAGGATGCGCATATATATAGAAAACGCTATTATTTTCTGATTAATTTATTTATTTATTGACAGTATTGATGAGATTGTAGGATCCAACTATTTTTTTTTATTATTTTCTCTGGAAAAAAGAGGAAAAGTGAATGAAAAGTCATTATTCAAGTGTTTCACAACCCGATGATAACCGGACCTGAAAAAAGAGAAGCTTAAAATTTGAGGTTTAGTTACAGAAAATTGATATGTAGTCCAAACCCTTTTGATCTGAAAAATGTAGTTTAGGCAATTCTAACTGTTTTGTGATCTCACAATCAAAAAGATACTGCATTTTTTAAAGCTTGCATATACCATGTAGTCCTAAGTCTAATTTTCTAACAGATTCCAGCAGATAAAATTAGCAAGTAAATAAATACATGAGTCTGCCACTAAAGATAAATGTTTATACTAATATTAGAGTTATGTTTTCATGCTGATATTGTCTATATTACTTTAAGCATGACAGCAAGTGTTTTCTATTTACATACCCAATATGTTATATAATGCATAAACAAAAAATTAATCCATCTTGGGTTTTCGAATCAAACTTATTGGTGAATTATTTTCCTATTTGTGTCAACATAAGTAATTGCTCTAGGCATGGGGAAAAGAGGAACAGAATTACATGGTTTTATTAACATGACTAAAAACTGGATTATCAAAATGAAAGCTAGCATTTCTAACACATGCACCTTAAAATAGTGATTTAAAAATAGAGATATGAAATAATGCTTGAATGGTAAATTGATTTCCCACATTTCTCTTCCTGCAGATTTCGTGTTAAAATGATGTTCTTCTTGCTGATGCCAAAAAATGTGACTTGACTAAGAATGGTTATGTAAATAACATGATATTACTGCCATCTTTTTCCCGGGCATCTTATCTTCTGATAGGTTTCTATGTGCTAAGTACTTACAGGCAGGTGTGGTGTTGTGGTGTTTGCATGTGTACCATCTGTACAGAATATGACTAACCAGACATTTGTATGATAATCTTTATCTGAGGTTATGTGACTGAGGGAAGAGAAGAAGTTTTAGAATTTTCGAAGTGTGGTTAGTGCTAGTCCATCCACTAAAACTGGTTGCAATTTTTCCACTGAAGTGAGAACACAGATAAACCAATAGGTGTGTCTAGAAATCACATTGTTTGTCATATAAACATCTTTTATACACTCGTTCAAAAATACAGTAATTTTTTGTTCTGTTGGAGGTAATATAGCGCATTAAAATATCTTTGGATTTGTGTTGCTCACCTCTGTTGCATTTTATCCTCTGTAAAGGCACTAAGCTATCATGACTCTTTTGGATAGGAGTCTGGCATAGAGACAGGCAGAGGCACTGGAAACTGCAGAAAAGTGCCAGTGTAGAACCACCCCCAGCCTTTCCTTCCCCTGCTCCCATCCTGGGTCTGTGCAAAGTGACAGAGAAGTCCCTGCTAGTTTGGTGGTGTAGCTCTGCTGGGCAGGAATAGACTGAAGGCAGGGTTGCGTAGCATCTCAACGTCCACAGCCACTATTTGTCACCACTCTTTAGAGAGTTATTTTTCTGGATATTCCTTTGCCCAAATCTTTGAAGGCAATGAACAAGTAATAATAAAAGATAAAAGAGCATTTGAACAGATATCCCGCTTGAACACTTATCATACTAGTAACAGGGAACTCTTTCAGTACTAGTACCAGAGATCAGTGGAGCTTTTTTATCCCATAGGAACAGCCTTTCCTGCTCACATCATGCTGGATAAAAACTACCAAAAAAAAAAAATTAAAAAAAAATTACACCAACAGATAGAAAGAGCAAGTTGTGGGGGTGGGGAAAGGGGAGGAAGGGAGGGAAGAAAAAGAAAACATCTATCTTCACCCCGAAGCAGTCTTATTCAGTAGAACAACTACAGTGCAGCTGCCTAAGTTTCTACTGTAAACATCATATTTTGCCAAGAAAGCCTCAGCAAGTAAGTCTTAATTATGGCATAAGGTACCTAAAACAGTATGTATACATGTAACTCTATAAAAGTAAGTTCCATAAATGTTTAAATGGTTCCAAATAATTGTATGATGATTTAAGTAAATCACAAGAAGGCTGGTAAAAACATCATTCAAGAAAAAGCATGTGGTTACTGCAGAGAGAGAGGAATGCATGTGCACACTTGCGTGCATTTTTTCTTAATGAGGGACACAGCACATTCTTGAATTATATTCCCAATGTTTTCCATCAAGTTTCTCAATCCCTAAATTCCTGTGGTGATATATATAGGTGCATGTACATATGCGTATATGTACACATTACATGCAGAATAAACACTCTCTGTTTAATCCCATAATATATTTAGAAAGAAAGAATTATTAAAGGCTTGAATCTGTTGACCATATTAATAATTAATAGTGTATGAGACCATAAAGTTTCTTACTTCATCTGGTAGGACTGTTTCTGGTGGGAACATATAGAACTTTGGTGATAACTGGTGACAGATATCAATGTCAGATTCATAAAGATTTTACTTATTTAGATATTCAGCCTATGGACAGTGGTACGAATATATCACATATGGTCCCCAGACTTCATTTTCTGGACATTGGCGTTGCTTTGAACGTTGGGTACACTGGCCAAAATCCAGACCATCATTTCCTTGTTGAATCATTTTAATGCAACACACTGCTGCTAACAGCAAGGGATAGACTGAAGGAGGCAAATCCACCAAATATATTTCAGTTTTCTACCCTCTCTCTCTAATATACTGCTATGCATATGCTGAGTCCTGCATGCACTTTTTCATCCCTTAACTCAGTAAAGATAAACTGTACATCAGTTAAGGAAGAAAAAAATCCCTGCTGAAATGCTGAACTTGCTTTTACTTTAAGTAGAACAAATTACTTCTCTGGTTGCCATAAACATAGAAAAGCTTTTTTAAACTGGAGTAAGTTTAGCACAAGCATTATAGGTTTCTTCTTGCAAGCTTTCATCATCTGCGGCAATGTAATTTCTGGGTCATAAATGTGCCTTGCTAACCAAGATATTGCAGGAACCATGAAACTGTTGTCTCTCTGAAAGAGACAGGAGATTGTCAATTGCAACATGTACATGTATGGTCTGAGTATTAATTCATTCCAGGAAAATGATGTTAAGAACAGAGAACAAAATAAATAACTTTTAATAGCTGGGTCTTTTCCTCCTTGAAGGAGAATAATGCAAAACAAAAGCCAGTGAAGCTCGATACGTTCTAAAAACTCTTTGGCGACTGAAAAATAATTTCCCTAGAAAATGATAATAAATAATCATATAAAATATAACAATCTGCTACAAACTTTTGAAAGATTTCTTTAACTTTGCAAGGCCGGTACCAAATCTAGCAGTGGCTAGGTATAAGAGCCGAGCCAAGAAGTTTCTGACAGGGAGACATGACACTGAAAGAGGGACTAGGGTAGGACCTCTGAATCAAAATTTCTGATAAATCAGAACAACCACAAAAGATGGTTGTTTACCATGTTTTTTTAACAAAATAATTTTAAAGGTGTTAAGTAAGTGTCAGCACATAGATTACTAAATGCCAGTTGGTATTGCTTCTCTGTGATGTGATTTACCTAACTGTAGGCTATTTGTTAAGTATTAATTAAATGAACTAAAAACTTGCTGCAAGTTTAAGACCCTAATAAGTGCTGAATTAGTTTATTTATTGCATTAAGTGCCTGCAGGTAGGCAAATTAATTGCATGTCATCAAAGTTTATTTTGTGCTTCTTTTTTGTGCTTTAAGTAGCATACTGCTGAATATTACATATATAGTGATATGGCCATCTACCTCATTTAGCAAATTCTTTCTCTCCACTCCATTGTTGATAAGTCCATATCAGCATGTCTGAGAAATAATTCAAATCCATACTATTTTATTTGCCATATCGAATGCCGTATGTGATTCATACTGGAAAACAGAACATTAAGAACATTAATAGAACATTAAGAAAGGTAGAGTTACAGATAGGAAGAGACTGTAGCCCCATTTCTTGCTTTCCTGTAGGAGCTGTGCTGGTACTTGTGTCTCTGCCTCACCAATTCCACTTCTTTTCAGGTGTCCAAGGCATGCAACACAGAGGAGCAGAGGCTCTAAAATGCAGCTTTGAGAGTGCAAGGAGGAGATTTCAGTGAAAAGGGAGGTCACACTAAACCGCCTCAGCCAAATTTTATGCAAATGAAACATGTAGCAGTAATGCACTTGCAGATATTTATCTGCAGCACAGTCTATCAGCAGGGAGACAGGAGAGAACAACACATTAATGGTTCTGATGGGTGCTTTCAAGACGCAGCTAACAGCAGCAATGCCATGTTTTCCAACAAAGAGAAGTCAGAATTAAAGATCTAGCTGCTCTTTCTCTGCTGTTCTCCTTTTCTTAAAGGAGATTTAATTCAAGTTTACTTCAGGTGGATATAAGTCGCCCTTACTGTATATTTACATCTTGCCTGAGGGTGCAATTCTTCATATTTCAGAAGTAAGTATTCATGGTGGTGGTGTGGAGAAGCTAGTGGATCATGTGCCAAAGGAGAGCAGAAGGAACATCCAAAACACTGGATCACTTGGCAGACCTTAGTAAGTAGTGGGTGCACCTACAGTAGCATTATAGTTAGGACTGGGAGACCCAGTTACCCCTCTGAAAATCATGAAATAGGCATCAAGAGCATGACCTCGATTACCTTTGGGGGAAACTAATCTGGCAGATGAATCCCAGGAATGTGCCTAGTACAGTCCCACCACTATGGGACATTTTGTCCACAGGTCTAGGCTGGTCTGAAGTAGGCTTTAATCATTTAAAGCATGCAGTGTCAATGTCAAGTCCTCTGTGAAAGCTCTTCAGGTAACAGATGCACATTTATTGCTCCATATTAGTTCATAATGTAGATACAGTAAGAGTACCCTTATGGATATTTCCTCCACCAGGGGGTAAGAACTCACGTTGATTTACCAGCAATGATGATTTCTTTTTGATTCATATCTGGTTTAGATGAAAAAATACCTAAAAATATAGCTCACACTCAGCTGTGTTTTAGGAAAAGAAAATGCCCTCTAAAACCATTTTTCAGTTCAGATTTAGTTCAACTAATCTGTCTAGCTTTTTCAATTAGAATATATCTCATCCAATTTAATCACCAAAGCTGCAATATAGAAAAGTATTGCCTTTGGTAAAAATCAGTTCTTCTTACCTTCAGACAACAGACCTTTCTTTTAGAAGGTACTGCACGATTAGGCAGTTTAATTTCAAAGTAACGTTTTAGGTTCAGCTATTAGTCGTGGAAGAAAAGCTCAAAATGAGGTTTTGTTTAAGTTCCACCTGACCTCCTGATATAGTGTAGGGGCTCTTCTGTCAAAAACCCAAAGAGAGGAAAGCGGTGGCATCTTTGGCTTATATAAGGAGAAAATGCTCTCCACAAAAACATTAAAAAAAAAAAAAGCACAACACAAAAAAACCCCAAAGAACTCACCCTGACAGTTAGTTTCAAGTATTAGGTCCTTCCTTCAAGTAGGCTATGGTTTCAGCAGCTTGTATGACTCAGCCTGTCACTTGTAAAGAGCTGCTGCAGCAGTTGTGGAAGCCTGTTATCTTCATGTAATCCTGATGAGTCACACTGTGACTGACACACTGTGAACCTGATATGCAAAATTCTGCAGTCCTACGTCCTAAGATTCCATGAAAATCCTTTCTCAATTTTGATATACATGAACTTGCAAACTGAGAGTTCTGCTTTGAATTTGGAATATAATCATATGCTTACAGGCAAAACAAACCTCTAAACAAGAGTGTTCTTTTTGTTTCATGTGTAAGCCATGCAAAGTTGTGAATTGTGGATGTTTCTGATGGCAATGTATAAAGAGGTTCACGTTGGATTCTGGGTTCTTTGAAAGGTCAGTGAGTCATGAAAAATTCTGCATTGAACAGGAGTCATAAATGAGATTTTCAGCAATACATCTGAGCCCTAGTGAATGGGGCTGAGGTTTTGTACTGAAGTTGTATTAGAACTGGTTTAAAGCTAAAAGAAAGAGTTACTTGATTTTTACTGCTTTTAACAAAAATGTTGAAAGCAGTGTAGCTTTAGTCTGAGAAGGAATTGTGAGTCAAGTCAAGGCATCTTGTCTGATGCATCCACTCAGCTGGAGCTGGTAAGGAAGGAGGCTTCACTACAGATGGCAGGTTGCAATGTGTGCCCTAACCCCTCGCCTGGTGAGAAGGTAAGTACCTGCAAAAGGTGGGCACAAGTTGATGACCTGCTGCGCCAGGTGCTGAGTTGCAGGAGACAGTTAGAAGGTTGAGTAGTATTAGCAGAACTGAGGCGGAGATAGACAGGTGGTCTCAGAACCATGCTCCTGTAGCAGACACCACTGAGAAGGAGGAGGCACCCTGGACCCTGGTGACCTGCAAAAGCAGGGCTCTGCCTCGGCCCCCACCGCCCAGTATCACCACCAGCAACAGATTTGTAGCTTTAGTGCTGCAGACATCCACAAGCAAGGTCCACAAGGTGCAACTGTACCAGCAGCACAGAGCAGATACCGTAAAAAGAAGAGACGAGTGCTCGTAGCGGGTCGCTCTCTGTTAAAAAGGCACTGAGGCACCCATCTGCCGACCTCACAGGGAGTCAGGAGAGGTTGGCTGTCTTCTGGGAGCTAAGATCTGAGATGTCACGGAGAGGGTGCCACAACTTGTCAAAAGCACTGATTACTACCCTCTGCTACTCTTCCATGTGGGCACACATGACACTGCAAGCCAGAGTCTGGGCAGAACTAAGCAAGACTATAAAGCTCTGGGAAAGCAAGTGAAAAATATTGGTGCCCAAGTCATCTTCTTCTCTATACAACCTGTTGGAGAAAAACGGGCGACTAGAAATAGGCAAATAATACAAATCAACTCCTGGTTATGTGGCTGGTGTCGACATGAGGGTTCTGGCTTTTATGACAATGGGACATTCTTCAACAACCATAGGCTGCTAGGCAGGGATGGACTCCCCCTGTTGGGAAGGGGCAAGGGAATCTTTGGCAGCAGGCTGGCAAACTTGGTGAGGAGGGCTTTAACCTGAGGAACTCGGGGGGAGGGGGAAAAACTGGCAATGCTAATGCCATCACGCACAATAGGGGAATAAGACAGGACAGCCTGAGCAGTGATAAAGTTGCCGTGGCAGCCTCATGTGATGGCAACCAGGAGACCAACCACCTCAAGTGTTTGCATGGCTATAGTGGGTCCTTGTATGCCCCTCTGGGGAAACCTGTGTGCTCAAGCACCTTTCTGAAATGCCTGTACACCAGTGCACACAGCATGGTGAATAAACAGGAGGAACAAGAGGTCTGTGTGCAGTCGCAGGGCCATGATCTCATTGCAGTCACAGAGACATGGTGGGATAGCTCCCATGACTGGAATGTGGTCATGGATGGCCACAGGCTTTTCAGGAAAGACAGACCGGCAGGGCAAGGTGGGGGAGTTGCTCTTTATGTGAGGGAGCAACGGGAATGCATCAAGCTTAGCCTTGGAGTGGAAGGAGAACAAGTTGAGAGCTTCTGGGTAAAAATTAAGGGACAGCCAAATATGGGTGACACTGTTGGGGGTGTTTGCTACAGGCCACCTGATCAAGAAGAGGAAGTTGATGAGGCCTTCTACAGACAGCTGGAAGTAGCCTCGCAATCGCAGGCCCTGGTCCTCATGGGGGACTTCAACCACCCTGGTATTTGCTGGAAAAGCAACACAGTGAGCCATGCATGATCCAGAAGGTTCCTGCAGAGCATGGAGGACAACTTTTTGAAGCAAGTGGTGGAGGAGCCAACAGGAGGAAATGTGCTGCTCGACCTTATCCTAACAAACAAGGAAGGGTTGGTGGAGGATGTGAGAGTTGGGGGTAGCCTTGGCTGCAGTGACCATGAGATGGTTGAGCTTAGGATACTGCAAGGGAGAAGTAGGGCTATGAGTCAGGTTACAACCTTGGACTTCAAGAGGGCCAACTTTGGCCTCTTCAAAGACCTGCTAGGAGGAATCCGATGGGCTAGGGCTCTGGACTGTGGAAATCTGGTGGAGAAGAGCTTTTGCTGTTTTCAGTTAGGAGGTGGCAACAAGGATCACTGTTTTACAGCTAAGTCGGGTGTGTGTCACCCCAGGGCAGGAACATGACTGACTTGAACTTATTTTTGCAGATCAACAGTAGCCCACAAGATTATTAAGTGAAAGTAAAGGCTCAGGCTAAGGACAGACATGCGGTGAAACCATGCATACTTGGAACCAGTGGCTTTGTGGAAGCTCTTTTGGGAATTACTAGAAAAGTCTGAAATAATTAGTCTTTAGATATAAATACAGTGATATCTAAAGGTAAATGAAGCTTATATAGATATGTCTGATTTAATGTTAAGCTAACTACATCAAGGAATTTTATTAGTGGAGGATTCCAAGTAAAATTAAAATCTGTCCAATGTCCTGGATAAACACTCAGAAAGATATCCTATACTCTAATAGTCCCTTGGATGGATTGTTAACAGGGCCCACGATAGCTGTCTTAAATTTAGCTGAGGCAACTCACTTTTCTTTTTTTAATGCTGACATAACCAAAGTCAGGGTTTTTTTTTCTGTTGTTTTATTCAACTTGTTATAATTTGCAAGCTATAAAGGATGATAATTTGTTTTTTCTAGAGTTTCTTAGCTTATTGGATATTATTTTATAGTAGAGAAAAGGTTTTTTTCCCCTCTCTCTTTTAAAAAGTAAATCTCCACATTGCGTTTTCTTCAGTTTGGTCAACGACTAATAATACACAATATAATTACCTTGCCTATAGTGAAATATGCAATTATTCAGACCCTGGATCAAGTTTGAATACATGAAAAATTAAAAAGGCAGGGAGCGGACTAATATAGATGACATGACATTACTGAAATGTCATTTTAAGTCAAAAGTCATGTTCGGGACAGAATTAGTTTTCACTGTGATATTCAAGAAGAAAATTTTCTCTTTATCATGAAGTTACTGCTTTTAAATATATAGTGCTAATCAAATAAAATGTCATGTAAGGTCAGGAGTTATTTAATATGTGTGAATTATAAAGGGAATAATTATTATAGTCTATATTTACATGGTCATTTGTAGGCTAGCCATATTTGCCTTATTTTTTGAAGTGTAAGCCAGACCATTTTCACACCAGGATTATAGAAGTGATACAGTGGCATATTTTGCTCATTTGTATTATGTAAGAGCTTCCAGGACTGTTTGGATATTTTGGTGACCAAATGCACTGATTCCTGAAATTAACAGTTGTCTCAGTCTATAGTAATTGCACCTGTTTTCCCTGTCATCATTAATTTGCCTTTTCCTCACTTTCCTTGAAAGCACATATGTAGATATGCAAGGAAAGTAAAACCATGATCTGTGTTTATGCCCCCTTACCTTTTCCTCTCTGTCTTCCTGTTTTTTCCCTGTGAAACCACAAAAAAGATGGGCCTAGAAATAAAGCAGCTAATGAGACCAGATTGGCATTAATTTTTTTAGACCATAAGTTACTTCTTTAATAAGTTGTGTTTGGTTGAACTTCTGGGATGATTGAAATTAATGTACTTTGATTTTTTTTTTCCAAACTGGTGGAAAAGTGACCTCATGATGCCTTTGGCATAGTATGTGGGGTATATGAGCTAAATGGTTCTCTGGTTTAGAGGCAAGCAGGCATACAATAATTTCTGCAAGAATGCCTGTGGTAGACCTTCACCCCAGACTTGGAATAGCTCAGATATGATAATTGTTAAGGTATGGTTCTGAGCACAACTTTTTGTCTACTGAGGAGATTGTAAAGGTTAGTTTTGAATTGGAAAACTGGAAGGAACCTGTAGAGCTGGTGACAGTTTAGTTTCATTTCTCTTGTAACAGACAGCAGGTGTCTCTTTAAAATGTGTATATTAAAAAAGATTATAAATGTATTGCTGAAATGTAAAGATTCTGCTTTTGGTCATCAGTTTTTCAAATAATTCTGCATCAACAACATTTTGTGAGATACCATTATGGTGTTCAAGTTTGCTGTTAACCTCACTGTTTGTAACATTCTATATTTACAAATGTGTTGAAAATAGAAACATTTCTACCAATTAACTTTAGTGTACTGCAGAAATAAGCAATATAAGACTTGATTTATGTCAATTGGTGTGTTGAGTTGATTTTACTGCTGATTCAGTTTGGCTTGTTTAGCCTTGTATTGAAACATGTTTTCTTTGCGACTATTTAATCATTAAACGCAATTTAAGTATTAATCTTAATAATTTAGTAGACAGGTTGCATTATTTGTTCATTTCCTTTAATTCATGTTAACTTAGCAGATCAACAACTGTGTTACTTCTTAATGAGGGGTGCTGTGTGATTGCAGGAGAGAAAATTGCCTCCCTTAGTCTGCTGGAACAGCAAGTACCTTCTCATACTGGCAGAAACCTTCAGCACCCTCTTTCTCTCTCTCTCTTTTTTCTCATCTCTGTTATCGCTCTCTTTTGTAATTGCTAAATTGCACAATAAAAAACTTTATACATGAAGAATAAACTACATACTATATTGCCTATGATAATTTTATTGGTCTATGTTTATTTACCACAGAGAAATTAACAAGGAATTAAAAGTAAACAACAGTGTATATCTTTGTTTCCATTATATGGAAGATTGCAGTGTACTACAGATGGCTGGAAAGATTTTTAAGTACTTATTCCAGCTATTTAAGTTACAATGATTAGTCTTGATGGGCCAAATGAAATCACCATATTATTATGTCTTATCCCATATTGAATAGGTTTTTTTAAATATAAGCTTGAAAGTGGATGCTTATCAAAACTTTAAAATTAACCTTCCACAAATATTCCAGATGTTTTGAACTCAAAAATTGTCCAGAAAAGGGGCAATTAGGTTGTCAAGGGAATTCTTTTAAAATGTTATAATTGGAAAATCATGATTTAAAGCATTTATCAATCTCTAACTGAAGTTGGAAAGCCATACTGGTGTTTTAGATTTACTTGGAAGAAACCTGATAGTGTTTGTACAGCAAAGTCAAACAAACAATCAATCAAAAAATCCATTATTCCATTTTTATTTCAGTTTTTGGGAAAAAAAAAAAGTGAAAAATCCCCCTTACCCAGCTGAGAGACATTTAGTGGCCTTGAGACCTGTTCTTAACGACAGCAGTTACTTCTGCAACTGAACTGTTTTCCAACACCTTTTATGCTCCTTATGCTGTGTTGAGTAGTCTCTAATGAATGTGACCTCCAGAATACTGTAATCAGCGAGGTATCAGGACTCCATCCAGGAGGTTTCTTTAATGTTTTCCACAAAAGCAAGCACAATATTGCATTTGAACCCATGAATACTGTATGACTGAGAGCACTAGGTGCAGTTTAAGTTTAAAAAGATAAATCCAGGCTGATTTTGATAAGAAAGCTTATTCATACTCAAACATTCTACTCATTTATTGTAACAACAGAAAAGTGGTGCTAATACTTTAGTTAGAATATGTGTATCATGCCTTAGTAAACGATACTGTCATACCTAGGAGTAAAATCCAGAATAAGGTTCTTTGTTTAAAATGATAGCAGCTATAATTCCAATTTACTGGACAGCAGCAGCTTTCTCATCTATATTCAGTCATTCACTGTTGGTTTACAGTAAACCAACAAACTAATCAGTGAACAAGGGGTTGCTATGACAAAGTCATTGCCATAACTAAGAGAAAAAAAAGAACCTTCCCTCAATTTAGATTATTTTTCAGCAAAATGCTACATTGCAGTAACAAAACCAATGGTTGAAAGCCTTTTTCTTTTAAATGCTCAAGTTACAAAGTTTAAGTTTAAAAAGTGCTTATGTTTAAAGCTGCCACAAAATAATTTTTCAGAAGTGCAGCTTGTAATGAAAAATATCTAAGACTGTAGGGATCTAGAACCAGTTACAATGCATTGGTAGCTGCCCTACCCCATTATATCCTCTTTGCATGTGTTAAAAACATGTTCCTTTGCTGCTTCATCTTCACTTGCCTTTTTGTAAATTGAGACAGATTTTCCTTCTGAGTTTTTGTGTGGGTTTTTTGTTTGTTTGTTTTTAATAATAGATTTTAAGCTCTAAGTTTTAAGAGTAGGGTTCTTTGACTTCATGACTGTGACATCCAGCATGTCTGGGAACAACTACAGCTATCAAAAAGATGTTCAAAACATTTTGAAGTAACAAAATATGTTTGTGTTTCTAAAACCAATGGGATGAGCTAAACAGCTGCACATGTTGGCAGGGCATTCATAAACCAGATATCTTAGGTACAGTTTTATACCTGTTTATGTTTAAAACTATCATAAAAATATCCACAAGGGTCCTGCATCAGGGTGTTTATGGATGTGTTTCTGTTCCTTGTGATGTTCTCTGTATAAAGTTCCTCAGCTCACAATCAGTTTGAATAAGACACTAGGATTATGGGGTTCCTTTACAGCTTATGCCAGTTAATTTCAAAACTCTACTGTTTTTTTTTTTACCACTAACCATTTCCCCTCTGCCAGCAAAAATAAGAAAGCCCTCTCAGAGACATACAATCTTCAAAAAATAGTGGTTTTGAGCTGCCAGCTTCTGATCTTCACTGACATGTAATACAAGATAGAAAATGTGTTGAAGTATTTGTCAGTCTACAGCCAAGTATTTGATAAAACTCAAACATTTTTGAAGACAAGTATGTTTTGTTAATATTATTCTACTTTCTTTATGCTCTGCATGTCACTATAGCCTATCCAGCAATAAAGGTTAGAAACTCTCTGGACCAAGATCAGTAATTCTTCACAATGTTTTCTAAATTATGTTTTCTATATTGTTAGAATCTGTTGCTTTACTGATCTAAATGTGGCTGAAATATGGGGAAAAAATGGGTACATTTGTCTAAGAGGCCTTTTAGATTTCAAAATTCTAAAATTGTCAGCTCTCAACATCTGGGTTATAAATAATATTTTTTCTGAGGTAAAAACGACAGTTCCTGAATGGTATCTGACTTTACTGTTGTAAAATGACATAAATTCTTACAGTGAACATAATCAAAGACAATTATTTTCATTCAAAATAGAATTATAAACATTGACAAATTAGTATTGACAAATTCTAAGGAAAAGTGTGTCTTTGCATTGATGCCAAGTCTACCTCCAGGAAAATTCTATCATGTCTCCAGCATTAATTGTGGACTTCTGAAATGCAACTCTTTCATATCAAAGGAAGTCTCCATAATTATGTGTTTTGTGAATGTTTTTAATTAATTCATTCAGAAATAATGATAATAAAAACCACTGCCCCAATCATTAGCTATTGTACTTTTGTGTAACACCACTTAAACCAATGAAAATTTTAAGAGAAGGCATCATTGCCTGTGAGACATGTATCAAGTTCTTTTTCCACTGAACTCTGACTATAACACATGTAGGATTTGGTCTAAGATGTTGGTGTCATACTAAAAATGCCATCACGATTGACATTCCTTGGTTTCTCAGCAAAAAAAGAAGTGAATCTTCATGAAAGGTGAACTTTCATATCATTCCCAGGGTACTGATGCCTCCAAGTTAAGATAAAGGAACAATAGTTTGGCAGAGAACTGAACAGCTATGGATCAGCATGGCATGTTAAAAAAATGAACCAACCAAAGAGAAAGAAGTTAAAATTAAGACATATATAAAGATTGTATATATTAGGTCAACCACAACACTAAATCCTCTCTCCAAGGAGTGACAGGTCCTGCCAGGAGCCTGCTGCAGTGTGGACTTTCCACGGGGTCACAGCCTCCTTCAGGTGCATCCACCTGCTCTGGCGTGGGGTCCCCCATGGGCTGCAGGTGGATATCTGCTCCACTGTTAACCTCCACAGGCTGCCCCCTCGAACCTGCCTCACCATGGTCTTCACCATGGGCTGCAGAGGAATCTCAGCTCCTGTGCCTGGAGCACGTCCTCCCCCTCCTTCTTCTCTGACCTTGGTGTCTGCAGAGCAGTTTCTCTCACATGTCCTCACTCCTCTCTCAGGCTGCAGGTTGTTGTGCAGTTTTTTTCCGCCTTTCTTAAATCTGTTATCCCAGAGGCGCTACCGCCATCACTGATGGGCTCGGCCTTGGCCAGTGGTGGGTCCGTATTGGAGCTGGCTGGCATTGGCTCTGTTGGACATGGGTTCAACTTCTGGCATCTTCTCACAGAAATCACCCTTGTAGGTGCCCCGCTACCAAAACCTTGCCACACAAACCCAATACAGTTATGAATACTTCAAGGAAAACTTTATTTTTTGTCTGTTAGAGTGCTGAAAATAAGGACCAGATTCAGAGACTGGAGTATTTATTTTCCTAAGGAGTGATAGATTACATTTTTCCACATTAATTTTGCCTCTGGAGACAAAATCAATGTTATTTTAAAGATAACACAATATGGGCTATCACAATTTGACTTATTTTTGGATTTAAAGGGACTGAACTTTTTGTTTTGATTTCTGAGGCCCAGGTATTTGTTGAGGTGCTAACTATGTGTATAAGAGTCTGGGGAAGTTATTTTCTGAGTCTGTTAGGGCAATATAGAATATATGCTGTTCTAAGGGCAATTAAGATAATGAAACCCTTTTGTGTGACTGCGTTATCAGAATCCTAGTTTAAAATGGATCTGTAACTCAGCTGATTATTTTTAAGCTTTTTAGTTCAAATCATACTTCAATTATCAGAAATAACTCCATAACCAGATGATGACAGAGAACCCCTTTGTTAACACCAACAAAGGATTTCTATTTGATTGGCACTGTGTAATGCAGCAGCTTTTGCACTGCATGACAGTACCACAACCTTTAAAGACACAGTTCCCAACAATTGTATAGGCATTCCAGGAGACCTATTGATGAATATTCCAGCTATTTCAGGAAGCCTTTTAATGAAAAGTCTGAGTTGTACAGCATTAAGCAAGGATGACTGAAATACTCCTATCACAGATAGTTGTTTTAGCTTTTTAGTTGCTTCCTCCTTGGGGACTGAATAAGGTTAAAGAGTGTGGGGGGAGTGAACAGATACTCATAGGGCCAGCTTCAGGCCTCTGACATAGGTGCTCTGAATCTTCCCTGGGAGAGTGTTTTTCTGCTGACAATTTAAGAAATATGAGGTCATAATCTTTATACTCTGAGTCATGTTCTTAGGTGACTGTGTAACGAATATCTCCCCTTCTCTGAAAATAAATAGGCCACCTTAGTCTTTGCCTTCTCTCTCATATAAAAAAATTCATCATTTTCCTCCTCTCATGTTCCTCTCTGTGACTAGTATATGAAAAAGGGGGGTTATCATTTCAGAATGCAAACCTCACCCATGATCGGGTTTTTTAATCCACAGTACTGATCTTGTATAGTGAAAATTAAGTGAGTTTGTGCTTTTGTAGCACATAGAGTCCCTAATTGTGTTCTTTAAAACAGATAGATTTCTAATTAATTAACTGGTTTATATTTGATTTGCAATAGCTCAGCAGTGGCCACTTCATTCTCCTTTTAAGGTTAAAAAACAGATGTATTTTCAGAGGTGCTGCATGCTTGCAGCTCCTACTGAAACTGTAAATCATTTTCATAATATCATGCTGGCATAGAAGCATATGTTATTAAGATCACAGAATGAATTTTGTTGTTCAGAAATAATTTCTGTTGCCAAAGAGGGAAGAATTTGGAAGAGGGAAATGAAAGTGTTATTGCTTTGTGGCTTATTGCATGGTATCTCTTCCTAGCACAACAGCAGTTCATAAAGAGTAAGGTGAAGGATTGTAGAGATGGTTTGTTTGCTTAGCTTTCCTGGGCTTTATAATTTATATAAATTTATTTATCTTTTCTAGGCTAAATCACAAAAATGGTGTGAAATGTACCTCATACAAACATTATTTTCTCATTCTGCCCCCAACAGGAGGGACTCTACCTTGCTCCCAAAAGCTGCCAGTCCAAATTGTCCTCAGACACTGCATCGTTAGAAATTCAGATAACTTCTTGAACATTGCTTCAAAAGAGCTAAGCACTTCACAAACATTCCTCTCTGACTTGAAAACAAAGGTGTGCCCTTGATCTGTTTTCAATAACAATGCGAAAATCCAGGAGTCTGCAATTCAGCACAAGAGACCCATGTGGGAAGTAGGTGTACAACTAATAGAAAGAGCTAATCTTTACTGTACACCCTGCTGCCAACATCTCTGTGCCTGCTGTTCCTTCTCCCACCTCACTGTCTTCACTCTGTGTAGAAGGTACTTGGGCAACCATCTGGAAGTATATTTCCTCACTGGTTCCCCTGAGCCTAAATGATGAGGACAGCTACTCTCAAGGGTACAATTTTTCCAACTTTTTAATGCTATGATCAGAGGCTTTATTGCTCTTTGTTTCCTACCTGCGAGATGGTGAGATAGCCTTGTAAAAGCAGACACATGTAAGACTGTAAAGCACCTAGATGCTATGGGGGATGTAACTCGTTCATATGGTGTTGAAGAAAACACTAACTAGGGGAAGTGTCAGAAGAGCACTTACGAAAAACAGAAGCTACAATAGAGGATGCTGCTTCCACAGCAGCCCTCCAGCCTCCCCCCTTATTAGAACAAATGCTGAGATCCAAGCAGCAATTTGTTGTCATTAGGGACAGTATCATAATTATTCTTTACATATTGATTACCTCTTTCTTTTACACTTTCCTTTTCCTTCCCCTCATATCTTCCTGACTTTCAAAATGCTTTCTGCTTGGTATTCATGTTCCCCATCCTTTCTTCTATTATCCCAGCTTTTTTCTTTTTTATTGATTTTGTTTTAACTTCAGTGGAAATCAACACAGTAGGAAGTAAATTCCTGAGAAAATATCGATCCTTTCTACCTGTGTAAAAAGCCTAGCACTTGTTATATTTTATGTAACTTAGTAAGATTGATTTACAGGAAGTGAAAGTGAAGGGTAGGGTGAATTGTATTAATGAAGCAATGGCTATCTCCTTTCCCCCACTATTACTGCATGGCCATCGCATGACAAAAGTAAAATGATGCAGATACACAGCTTGCTTTCTCCATTCTCTCCACTTCCTTTACCCAGTGAAAATGGAGCTGACGCTGCAAGTAGTATTGTGAATTTTTATTATACCCCTTTTCACCACCAAGGCTACCTTCAGATATGAATTATTAATATATATTTAGAAATGCAATGGACTCATATTCAAAGAATCCTCAACATTTCTGTAAATATGACTCCCTCCTCTGCCCCAAATGCTTTCATGGAAGAATAAAAATACTTCATATTTAGGTAATGATATTTAGCTGAAGAATTGTGGATGAGGAGTACCAAAAAGACTTCTTAAGCTACCCACTATCAGTCATCAGGTTTACATCAAAAGAGGAAAACAGGATTTGAGTATTGGAAATATTTATTTTGAGTGTAATTAATGACACTGATCCATGCTCAGCTGTAAGAGAGCATGAAGATTCCTGTTCTTCAAGGCTAACCTAATAATAACCTCTTCCTCTGAGATAAAATTTCTTAACACTAATGTTGGTGTCATTCAAAAGAGTTGAGCTTCTGGAAGCTTAAACTAGTATTTTGAAATATTCTTACAAATACTGTCAAAGTCAATAGGCAATTTCCTATTTGCTTCAGTGATGCAGAACCTGGGCCCTGATTTTCTCATAAGTCAAATCTTCAGGTGCTAGAAAAAGCTTGAGTATTTCATGGGCTTGTAACTAACTTTATGAAACTAATATAATAAACTAAACAGTTGTTTTAATATACTATATTCTGCATTATCTTAATCTGTATTGCTTTCTTAATGTTGAATATAATGTACATCTATATTTAAATGTGCTAAATAGCATCCTATAGTGTTAAGAATAACTTGAAACTGTGTAATGTGCTGGAATTAAGCCATCTCAGTAATAACCCCCTGTTGTTTTAACACTCCACATGATCACACATTGTTTCTATTTATGACTTATTTTTCAGAGTCGTCCTTCAACACCGTTAAAAATTAGATGTGTATGATATCTTTTTGGGGGCTGCTGTTACAATAAAAGCCATATAAGCAGTCTCCTGTATAACTGCCCCAAAGGCTAGCAGTCTAACTCTCCATAAGAGTTCAGCTATATGAATCACACTGTATTATATGGCCACCCATTGTAATAGACCAAAAATCGTAGCCCCTTTCATACTTTCTGTGATCTTCCAGTCAATACAATATAAGCAGCATGCAGTAAACCCTAGTGACAAGAACTGATGCATATATTGTCTCCTTAATTTTTAAACAGTAAATAAAGTTGTTATGGTATAACCTACAGAGGCTTCCATAAGTTCAGGAAACTTGGTAAAGCCATGTATAGGGAAGAACTGTATTTAGTCACCTTGGCCTCCAAGAAGACAGGGAGGCAGAACCACCAGGCTGAATAAATATTTCTCTTTACTGCTGTTCTCTGATGTCCTCTCAGTCTTCAGGGACTTTGCAGATGCAATGCAACAAATGTCTCTCCTCCTACTCTATGTAGGTTGCTCATGAGAAAATGAGGTTGTGTTTCTATTTCTAGAAATGTTGTCTGTGAAATGTTTCCTTTCTTGAGACAGGACATTGCCAAAGATCTTTTACTCTCTCTATCATAACTGAGGATGATGGATGATACATGGTCTTAGTAAAATGTTCTTTAAAACCCTGAATGATGGGTGCTTTTATTGGTTTTATGAGGCAAGGTTTTCATAGCAAGAGGGCTGCAGTGGTGGCTTCTGTGAGAAGAGAGAGTTGCTCCCATGTCAGACAGAGCCAGTTCCAGCTGGATCCAAAACAGACCTGCTGCTGTCCAAAGTGAAGCTGGTGGAGCCTCTGTAATAACATATTTAAGAAAGGGTAAAAAAATCTGCCCAGTAGTTGTGAGAGAGAGGAATGAGAAAAATGTGAGAGAAACAGCCCTGCAAACACCAAGGTCAGTGAAGAAGGAGGGGAAGGAGGTGCTGCATATGCCAGAGCAGAGATTCCCCTGCAGCTCATGGAGGTTAATGGTGGAGCAGATATCCACCTGCATCCCATGGAGGACTGCACACTAGAGCAGGTGGATGCACTCAAAGGGTGCTGTGGTCCCGTAGAGAGTCCACACAGGAGCAGGCTTTCTGGCAGGAGCTATTACCCTTGGGGGATCCCCACTGGAGCAGTCTGTTCCTGAAGGACTGCGCCTTGTGAAAAGGACCCATGCTGGAGCAGTTTGTGAAGAACTGCAGCCCATGGGAAGGATGTTAGAGCAGTTCATGAAGGACTGTATTGTGTGGGAGGAACCCCACTCTGGAGCAAAGGGAAAGTGTGAGAAGGAAGGAGTGGCAGAGATGAAATGCTATGAACTGTAACCCTCATTCCCTCCTGCCCTGTTCTGCTCAGAAAAGGGAGGAGGTAAGAGAGTCATGAGTGACATTGAGCCAGGAAGGAAAGAGGGGTGAGAAGAAGGTATTTTCAGATTTTTTTTCTCACAACCCTCCTTTATTTTTAATTTGCAATTAATTGAAATAGTCTTCTCCAAGTCGAGTCTGTTTTGTCCATGACAGTAATTAGTGAGTGGAGTCCCTGTCCTTCTCTTAATCCACAAGCTTTTTTCATCTTTTTTCTCCCCCTGTCCTGCTCAGGAGTGGGGATGAGAGCACAGCTTGGTAGACACCTGGCAGCCAGAAGGTGAACTCGCCACAATATTCCATAATCTCCCTAGGCAGCCCAGTTTAAGATTACGACGGAGTCTGGCTGTGCCATTTTAATTCACATTCCATGCATAGGTATGATTATGCCTCATTGCTTCATTCAGTGAATTAATTCAATATTCCTTTCCTCTTCCTTATTCACTGTGCAGTCCCAAGTGTTTGTTTATTGTCACCAAAACACAATATAATTAATCTCTTCCTTAGCAATTTTAATATACTCTAATTCAAATATTACAGTGCATCACAAACATTACTGGTGATGATTATCAGACTGGGTGGCTGAAATATCCTTATTTTGCAGAGAAGACAGCAAGGCACAAAGGATCTTAGTCTCTGCAAGTGTTATCTAATTTGAGTGCTCAGCTTAAAAGTCTTTGCTTGATTTTTCAGAGGACTGATTTTTCTATGTTGTTCCAATTTCAAGTCAATTTGTTTGCCCTTCAGTAAAGACTGCCCCTGTGAAACTAACTTTGGGTATTACAACCTGAGCATGCAGAAACTGAGAACAAACAATTAAAGGCCACCTGTGATAGCTCATATTGAATATATTTTCCCAGCAGGAGACACCACTTTCTCTTATTTTAAAAGGGCTAGTCACAAAGATTCAATTTAATTGGTTCATCCATCTAATATCTTACTTTGACATGGACTATACTGAATTCTTTTGGAGAGTATGATACCCTTATTTTACCCTGAGAGTTACAAAATATTTTGAAACCGAGGAAATATCCATCTAATCCTAGTTTTCTAGCATTAATACTGAAGGTTGATTTGAATTACAAATACTTATATGCCTTAATTTTCATAATTTCTAGTAGTTCTATGAGTATTTTCCATAGGTTTCTAATCCTTCTTGGTGATCTAGGCTAAGATTATAGCTTTTAGAATTTCTCGTGACAGTGATTTCTATGGAATTACTATGAATTAAATGAAAAGTAATTCCTCTTTCAAAACTTGTGCTGTAATGAAAAGGTAAAAATCACATGATATTTTGATCCAGATTTTTATTTTCAGTAACACATCAACCTCCAAGTTACATGCAAATGCATTTATTTAACAAATTGTACATAAATGTCAAAAAATGTTCAAATTCTTTTGTGAGGCCTATCACTTCTGAAGGAAAATAGAACTGGAATGCAGTAACATTTTTAGTTTCAGGGTCCATTAATAGTACTTTTATTGCCTATGTGTTTGTCTAAATAGTTATTAGAAATGTGCATCTGACTCAGATATCTCCAGAATTACTTTGGAGACCGATAGTGTACTTGCTTTAATTTAACTGATATTATATACATTGGAACACAGTTAAAATTCCTTCTTCCCCCCCCCCAAAAAAAAATAAAAATAAATTCTTCATCTTATAATTTGTTTCTGTCACATACAATCTTTTTGGTATTCATTTTGGGCAAACACTACAGCATTTAGCTAATTTTATTTTTCATGACCGAATCTATTCCAGGTTGCTTATTAGACCGCAGCCATTAAAATTGCTTGTATGAATGTGCCAGCTTTGATACTGTGTCAGATCCCATCATTCACTCTTGCTCCAGGATGTGTGCAAAACCCTATGCCCTTTACTTACTTAAGACAATATGGTTTTGATGTTGAGAATTTTTTTCAAAATTTTTAGTGTTCTGCAAATCAAATTTTACTTACAGTATTCTTTGTGCCTTTTGGTACCTACATAGCTATTTCCCAAAGCTTTCTAACTGCCTTATTGATTGTCCTGAGTATATCTTGAATTTCATTCTTTTGACTCAAGTATCAGCAAGAAAAATATAGCTTGGAATACAGACTAAGGTTTTCGTTTAATCCGCTTGGAACAGTGCCATTAAATTAATTTTATTTATGTATAGACTGAACTTTATAAATTAAGACTAATGTTTACAGATGGCTTTCTTTTCTTTGTCTGTCATGCCTGCTCTCAGGAAGAAGTTCAGAAAATGCTGAGGTTTCTAGAGTAAATTCTAATTATCATGAACTGCTCTATCAAAATGAAAAAGAACTCTGCACAGCATGGAATTAATAAACCATTACCCTAACAGTCCAAAACAGTCCTATGTAAATCAAATTTCTTGGTTTTTGGATAACTCAGGATATTTCTATCTGAAAGTTTGCTAGTACTAGTTGGGATGGTCTTGGAACTATATTTTCTTTGAGTGAGATTTTCACAAGGACTCCGCATTGTCATCATTTTCCTTGTACTACATCAATGTGACTAACTTCAGTGGGGGGAGATCTGGGTACCACGAAACTGGGGTTTTTTCTTTCCTTCTTTCCTTCTTTCCTTCCTTCTTTATTCCTTCTTTCCTTCTTTCCTTCTTTCCTTCTTTTCTCCCTCCCTCTCTTCCTTTCTTTTTCTTTCATTACAGAACCTTATTTTTTGAACATGTGATAAAATACTGTTCCACAGCATCTATCATTTAACAACATTAGAGGAGTTAAATAATAAAACAAGAAAATCCTGCTATAGTTACCAAATAGCTAACATCAAAAGGTAAAAAAGGTTTATATTTATGTGGTGTTTTAGTAAGCATTTCAGCCTAATGCCAGAAATCAGTGATTTTGTCAGTATGTATGGCAAAGACAAGTGTATGCTCCTTTAATTTAGAATGGCCCACTATTCTGAAGCAGCAGCACAGAATTTGAGTGCAGAGACAGAACTGAGATAAATATATGCAGAGGATCCCAAATTGAGCAAAGCTTTCATAAGTCATAAAAACAAATTTAGAATCAATTTAGCATTTGATCAAATTCCACTTTAGGTTTCAGAAGATGGAATTGCTGTAACCACTTGGTGAGTTAAAATCCTGGTAACAGTAGCTTTGCAGTTTGAAACCTATACTACTTTTTTCCTAAGAACACAAAAAATAAGTCGTATGGCTCAGACATACAGGTTGTGCACCACAGTGCTTGCCAAATAATTTGTGATGATTACCTTTCTGAATTTCTCTGGTGGTTTTGTTTTTGTTTGTTTGTTTGTTTTGTATTTTGTATGTGAATTGATTGATTACTGCTTCAGATATTTAAATGTGAGTGTACAGCCTGCTATGAAAAATGGGTCAACACATACCATTATTGCCATAGGAGCTTCCCTGGTGAGATAATTGTGACCGTGAATCCCAGATGTGGGTGCTGGTCCTGGTTTTGGCTGTTTAGATTCCCCACATCCCATCCTTGCTTGAGTGGCACATATAATGAGGTATATCAAAACTCTTTCTGCATATTTTCCATCCTTTATATAAGAGGAGTCGTTACTGTTGGTTACTAATGGTTACTGTGTTAGTATCCACTGGAGGTATAACCTCTGCGGGGCATTAAAGTTTTACTGTATGTTTCCCTGTGAAGTTTCCATGTACATAGGGCAAACACCACCCTGGTCCCAGATGGTATTTAACACTGTGCCGTTCTGTCAGGGAGAGCTGAGGCTCTGTATAGGACTGAAAATGTGGTGAAGATGGTGAGCAAAATGCAGACAGAGCCACAGCAGAGCAGAATAAGACTTGCTCTGTCAGGAGGCAGGAATAAATGTAGGACTCTAGAGTTGTCTCCCTACAGTTCGGAGTCCCTAGTTTGTGGAGTTTGGAGGCTAGAGTCCTATTACACATATCTCCAACCTTATGCTTAGAATCAGGGATACTAGTTCAGATCCAGCCTCTTACTTACAGGCATTTAATCTGGACTCTTTGGGTTATAGAGCTATACCTTAAAGGGGACCATAGGAGAACTTCAGTGGATCTTTGTATAACCTAAAGGGGAAGATCCTCCTCTGTCTGTTTCCACGTGGAAAGGTAGTTTGGTTTGCGGTGTGGAATGGGAGCTTCTCAGTAAAATTTAAATACTTTTCTTGTGTAGGTACACAAATCGTCTCAACTTCAGAGACAATACAGAATTATTTTCAACAAAACTGTGTTGAATCTCACCCCTGATGATTTGGTCCCTATTGCATGCATGTGTAAATATTTCAAACCAACAAAGTAGGAAGCTGATGAGCATGAATATTGCTGAAAATTACTGCACTGCAGTTTTTTTCCTTGTACTCCACTAATAATGCATTTCTTTAACATTGTTGAGAAAAGAAGAATTTTTTCATCCATGTGTTCAGTACTAACAAAAATCCATTCTGAATGGAACTTTATTTTTTATATTTGGTATAGAGGAAAAATAAGTTATGCATATACACATTAAACAAATATGCTCTAGATGAATAAAATTAAGGTGTTTATGGTAAATACCTGTTTCGATGAATACTTTTAAAATTATTAGAACAATAAAATTTATTGCTAAATCAAGATATTCCAAAACTAATACAAACTAAATATCCTTATCACTGTTTATTTTTTGCATTTACTGTAATGGTATGTGAATGACTTCATATGCCATAGAAAAGAACAGATTTTTCAGTATACTTGCAAGATAATAATTCATTATTGTCCAATGCCTGTATTACTGAAGTGTGACAAAATGTTAAATCAATTAGTATGTTTCCAGCTGGCAAATATGTAAAGCATCCCTACTCATCTGACTTTACTGTTATTACTGAGTCCAGAAACTAAAAGGGACTTTTTTAAGAAAAAAAAAAACCCAAACCACACAACAAAACCAATAACAAAAAAACACGTGTCTGAATGTGTGTATCATTATATGTTACATCCTTTAGGAAGTATGTTCTAGTTCCTAAGGCGCTCTGTTTATATAAACAATATGCTGAGGAGTGTTCTATTAGTATGACACCAGGTGGCACATCAAAGTTTGTGTCCATATGCCTACAGTTCTTTTTTTTTTCTTTTAAATGGGTGGCTACACCTAAACCTGACCTTTGGGAAAATGGTGTTCCTGGCACACGCTATAACCTGAGCTGCATCTGCTCCCACCCATGTTTTATGTATTATATGGATATGATCTATATGATATTATATTGTTGATATCTGAAATACTAATAAAGATATAAAACAATAAATCTTCATTCCACAGATTTTCATTAACAAATGGCACAATTTTCTGGATTCTAAATGGCAAAATAAAAGGACTTTTGATTTGCCGGATGACCCAGAATTGAACTTGGAATAAAAGTGAAAATGCTGGACAAAGGATAGGTTCAAATTAAGTGCATGTAGTTTTCCATCAGAAATATATTGCTGTTGACCTGGTGAACCCAATCTCTCTGCAACCGTTGGACCCATAGAAGATGAAGGTGGGGTATGAACATCCTTGTGCGGTATGTAAATTGAATTCATTGTTCTCTCTAACAGAAGAGGAAAACAATGACTTAATCTCTCACTGCAGTAACTGCAGCTCTGCTCACTGACTAATGCTTATAATCTTGGAATTCTAATTATATTTCAAATGGCTTTTCGTCTTGCCAAGTTTGGTTGAATATGGCCAATGAATTAAACAAAAAGTAGGTAGAGGGGTAGGTTGATAGATGGATGAATAAACCATGCAAATGCATAAGCTTCATTTCCTCAGAAATATAGAGTAAAGAATGTCTGCAGATATTTGTTTAAGGGGCATACTATCCAATAGTTTTAGGAGGAGGATGAGTGTTAGTTCATGTTAAAAGAGTACCTGTGGTTTCAGAACAGACTACTTGACAAGGGCCATTAAATGTCTTTCTGTAAGATGTTATTCTGAACTAGTATCACCCAGGGGGCACATGAAAAAGGTACAAAAAAGTGAGAAAAAGTTAAGTGCTGGAACAAATGACAAGGCATGTGGGAAGAGCACAAAGACTCACACCTGAACTTACACTGAATTTACGAATGCCTGCTTTGGAATAGTAGAACAACAGGATTAAATGTTCAAAGCTTGAATTTTCAGAGAAAGAAATCAGTAGTAGTTCCTACTAATTTCAGATGAAATTGTGTATTAGGGAAATCAGGTTCCATGAACGTCCTTTACTCTTTATTGGTTAGAATGACAAATTCTTATTTGCAAAATAAATTCCAAGCAAATAGATCCCAAGATCTTTTCAAATTTTACCAGCTATTCAACGTATGCAATATATATAATAATTTTTACAACCTGACACCTTCAAAGATGTATACAGGTATTAAATCAAAACATTCATTTGAGACTGGAAGATATTTGTTGTGTCTTCTTGATAGGGTTAAGGATATTAGACAGGTTGACTGAAGTTCATCTTTACGATTTACTTATTGGTACTTAAATTTAACTCCTCTTTGAACAAATGAGTTGAAAAAGGAGATACAGCTGCCTTTCTGTTTCAGTCAAAGAGATTGGACAATTAGGATAAAGTGCCTTGTTTAAAAGCTTAGCCTCATGCATACCAGGCTAAAAACTCTATTTGGTGTGGCTTATCCAGGGTCACAGGCAAGGTCTGTGCAGTATATCTGTGGTTAGTAGTGTCCCCCTGCCTAGTTACAAAATGATAGTGAAGACCACTGAATGTTTACCTCCTGACGGCATACAATCACTGTTGATAAACTGTGGCACTTCCAGAGCAAGAAGCAGAGAGCTGCGTACCCAAATGAGGTTGAGGGATGATAGAAAGGAACTATGGAAATTGGCCTTAGACCAGGACACTAGAGCTCTCATCTATAATGTCAGAGTAACTATATCACTAGTCAGGTAAGACAATAATTCTATGTCTTGTCTTGGATAGCCTCAAACACCTGGCATGGGTACTACTTCATTAGCAGCTCAGTGGGAATGCTGCTATCTGCTGAATTTCTGCTTGAGTGTTCCCTGAAGGGCTCTCCACTGAGCACTGAGTCAGCCTGATGCCACGTATCTTTTGAGATCTGAACTCACAGCTTGAGGTGACAAAGGTACAAGCTTAATAGTCATGGTTAGGATGTTCTTTCCATTTTAAGTGCTTAATTTCTGCTGCTTATAACTTTCCAAGCCATTAACTACTGGAAGGAAATTTCTTAGACTTTTGCTCAATCCAGAGAAGCGCTTAAAATGTTTGATAAAAATCCATTTGGTTTTTCCCGAGGTATCTGAACATAAGGCTAAAGGGGAGTGAGGAAACACTTCCTATTACACAGGCTATGTATTCCAGATACTTTCTTTGTTTCTGGAAATTATGAGCACAATTAATTTTCATGCTGACACGGTTTAAGTTGTAACAAAGCTGCCATTTCTCTATCAGGTAATATACACCCCATATACATTTTGGCTTATCATAAGAGGTACATTATTTGTTGTCTCATATTCTTTTTGGTTTTATTTATAGGGGTCAGTAGAAAGAACAGAGAACATCTACTTTGGTAGAGGGGATGCAAATACGCTTAGAAAACACAAAGGTACCCTGAAAAAAGAAAACTAGGAAGAGATTTTAGTCCTTCCTTTATAAAAATGGTAAAATCTATATTGTGGTAAGTTGGGCATTTTCTTGCACTCTATCAGCAGAACATGAACCCAAAACATTCTGGCATCTCAAAGTTAATCTCCAAAAATCCCAGTATTTTCCCTAAATTGTTCTGAAATCAAACTGAATGGGTAAACTCTAATTTTTACTTCAAAATTTCTGAAAGCAAGCTATTAATCCAAAGCTGGACACAGTAGACCAAATCCGGGTTTGACAAAAATCAGTTGTTTCCCAGGATGTTTGAAGAGATGAATACTTCTTATGCACTACTGCTCTGCCTGATGACCTCTGCCATATAATTCACTGTATACGCTGCACTCCATCCTGCCGATTTTTCTGGATCTCCTTATTCTGCATATGGCTCTCATGCTCGTTTCAGATGAATTTTTCTATCCAGCTCATTGCACTGTATACTGACAATAGCTTTGCTTGTGGGCATGGTGGTGGTACCTTTAAAACATTCAGGAAGCCATGGCATCTTTGTTATTAGCAGATGCACTTCCACATGAAGATATTTGAAATGGCAGATATCCAGTTAGCTTCAATCCTATCAGTATTGATAGAACATGAAAACCATTTTGAATAAGGGAAAATTCATACACACCTAGCCTTTAACCATGTTTCCATGTAGCAGGCACCTAAGACTCATTAGAAATGCAATATAAAATAATTATATTTCACAACACTTGCAGATGTATTCCTGGATCTGAAGAATGAAGTAATTTGAAAGGTACTGTAGCTTAGGTTTTTGTTCATTGCAAAACAAAGACAATTCTGTTGTGTTTCTAACTGTTTCTTGCACTTGCAACACAAGACCATCGATTTTAAAACTCAATTACTTATAAGGGACAAGTTAACTGGACCTTCTGGCATGTTGGTGTCTGTATCTCTTGAAAGGCCACAGCTGTATACAGAAAAATTTACATAGAGGAATCACAGCATCCTACTTCTTAGGAAGGTGCTTCGAAAGGTACAGGCTGTATTTAAAAGTGTTCTGGGAAGCAGAAGCTAACAATTTTGTCACAGGTGGACACGATGGAGAAGCTCTTTGTCAGGCTACCATCCTCCAGAGTAGCAGGCAGAAGGTAAGAAAAGGTAGAGGAATCAAAGAGGTAAATTCTACTGACTTCTGGGAGTATAGAAGTGAATTGGAGACCCAGAGGAATATGAATTTCCCTCCAGGATCATGTGTGTACAACCCATTTCTCCATTATGACTAGGCTTCTTGATGTGCAATGGAGGTGGAAAACAAGTCATAGAAGATGCTAGACAATTGGTGTTCCCAGCAACTCTGAAAAGAAAACAGAGTAGGAGACATTAGCTAAGGAAAAAAAGCTGTTAAAAGGCCTGGGTTTAGTGGTAGTGTGCATGTGAGGAACCCTTTTAAATTGTGCTCCCCATGAGGGACAAAGGGAAGATGTAATATCCTCACTTAATCCATGTGGGAAAATTTTAATCTGAAATACATGAAGATTCATGTAACAACTTCCCCCAAGATTTAAAAATTAGAAAACAGATCCCACAGACTTGCTGGTTGCAAAATCAGAAAAAGTTTTAATGTTGTGAGATTTCAAAACTACTTATATAGCATTGCTGTGACTTAGTTTCTTATCCTGCTGTATAGAGAAAAGGGAAAATTATACTTACTATGACTCATAATCCTTCTGTAAATCGAGCAGCAGACTGAATGAAAATTTCTAAGATTTTTTTCTGAACTACAAAATTTGTTGCCCCTTCTAATGTTAGAATCAGTTTTGAGATACACCCTCAACCATGACTAATGTACAGAATGAGAAATACTGTTTATGCTTGCCTTGTTATCCAGCTTCTCTTTTATGTAAATCTGGGTGGTTAGGTGAAGAAGGGAAACACATCCTTCCTTCCTTCCTTCCCATATTTGCTTGTAGTTTAGCATGGTAATCCCTTCTTCGCTCTTGGCTGAGTCTGTATATAACCCTTTGTGGCAATACAAGTCTTGGGTAGAAAACTAATAAATCATTCAAAACTGAACTCTGTGTATTATGCCCTGTTGTCTAGTGCAGCTACCATATATGCATAAATACATTTGCAGTCCTTTAACAGACAGCAAGTTTCATATTTTGGCAATGAGGCTGGCCCACAGAGGTTGCTTAGTCAGACTATAAGTATCTGAATTCAAATAGATTTATTCTCCTGTGGGTTTGGGTTTGATTTTGTTCTTCCATTGCCACTGGCTGCTTCACTGATAAACCAAAATAAGAAACCAGAAGTTTTCTTTCTGTTCAGGGAGAAGGGCCAACACATAGTAAGTTTCTTGTCAGCAGGCATGTAGCCTGTTGGCCCTGTTTGCCCTTATCAATATGAATAGTTTCTGATTACCTTTTTCTCTTCTTACTTCTGTGCAACTACTGGGAAAAAAATATGTTCTGAGAATGGTAGAATGCCCTATGTGTGGCCTGAAGACTAGATGCTTCCTTCTAAAGGAATGCAATTAGATGTTGGTTATCCCTAATATCTCTGCTTCATGAACCTTCAGATGGGGTTGCAAGCTAAACAAACTATTCTGGTAGATCACAACCCATGGCCTGCTCCTTTCTTCCTGAAGTTTTCTGATTCCCACTCAGCATGTAACAGAAAATATAGTTATTACATGAGTGAGTGCTGCCACTATACTTACGATGGGACCGCATATGTAATTTGAGTCCCTTGCCTTGCTATTTTACTTGCATTTATTTCCCTTCTTTTAATTAATTACTTTTCTAACTTATCCTCCCTGGACATCCATAAAGGGTTGCCCTTTTTTTACTAAACAGTGAAGTCAAGAGGAGCCTATAGCTACAAAGGTGCATAGCAGTGAGTAGACAGAGCAAGTGTGTGGTTTTGAAGTATGATGTTCTGTGGATCAGCATGATTACATGTCTTAAATTATCCTGATCTTATACAGATGACTCTTAGAGTAAGTAATGACTATGGTGGCATAAAGATTGAGTGGAAAATTAATTTTACTTGAATTTCCAATTCTTACATCAATTGCTATTTCCAAATGTAGACAGCACTCTTTGTTGGAGAATGAATTTGAAGAACTAAGCCCAGAATGAACATTTTAGAATCTGTAAGACATTCACGGTGAATAGTTATAGTGAGAAACTTCTGTGGGCTAACCATTGATTTTGAAATACTGTTAAGTGCCCTATTCCTTAGATCTGGTTCTAAATAACATTTAGGAAAGGGTTAAGTTCGTTTCTCAAGGTACACTCCTAGTGTTTGGGAAATGCAATAATTAATTTTCTTCTGATGGAAATATTTTTAGCTTTGAATTGTGGTACATACTATGTAATAGATTTATTTAGGTTTTTGAATGTGGCAGGACACAGTTGCACACCAGAAAGGTGTTAAAATGTAGAAGTATAGAAAATGGGAAAAGAAAAAGGCTTTTTTGAATAGTACCAAACTCTTAAAAAGAGCTTGTGATTCATCAAAGTCTGTTTTCCCTTGACACTTTTTGAGGTACCATTTCTTGTTTTTAATTGCCAGTGAAAATCATGCTGGCAGTGTGAAGCTTTGGAAACTGTGGAGCATCTCTCTTTGTGCATTAATTGCTGCTTACTGATACTATCATATATGCTGTACATAGGGGTCTTTTTGTGTGCACCACAGGGAAATTTCAATATGGCATTAAAAATTGGCTTGTTCTTCTGTTTATATTTTTGATCAAAACTACAAAGTTCTGTCTTGCTTTGCTTGCAGAGATGCATAGAAGGAATCCCCAATGTGTGATCAGCGTGAGACCAAAACTTTTACAAACACAGAACCCTTGGGAATCTGTAATAATGATAATAGTCATTAAAGTATATACTTGTGTCTAAAGGGTATTTTTATATGCTGCTTGAAGTAGTTAACTAAATCTCTGTACAATTTGCTTTGGTTTGTACAAAAGCATTTTTGGAAAGATAGCTACCCCAAGGTTACTGAGAAATTACTGGTAAGCAAAAGAATATTATTAGTTAAAATTCGAATGGAAAGCTTAAGAAATGACTGCAATAACAGGATAATATTAATTAAAAGTAAAATAATGGTCCTCAGCCGCTAGGTATATTATAAATATTATCATCTGTTTTAAAACCACATTCTAAAACAATTTTAAAGTTCCAGTTAGTTTTCCAGATGTTCTCTGAAAAAAAAAAGTTTCATCTTCAACAGGTTTACTGCACCATTGGTATATATATTACCACTTACTGATTTTGCTGGTGGGGATTTTGTATTGTTAGGAGAGTGGCTAAAGCCTATGTCATGCAATATTCTCTGGGAGGATTTTGTCGTTATTTGGTGGGTTACAAATATTCCTGGCCACTTCCCAATGGTCTTGAATGAGTGAGTTTCCCTTGAGTATATCCCTTGAATTAATGAGTTTTCTTTGAAAACTAAGTGATAGTCTGTATTTTAGAGGATGGTTAGCATTCATGTCTACAGATCCTGGAAATTGCTACAGATCCTGGAAATTATTTTTCTAGAAATGCTGAACAACATTTTCTTTTGCTATGTAGCAATTATAATTGTTTTGACCACAGAAAAGCTGATATAATATGCTGTCAAACTGGATGATATCTATTTTTCCTACCAATTTGGCAACTAACCTTCCTTTGTGGAAATGTTATGCAAAATGCAGGGTAATGAAAAGCAAAGCCCACTAGGTTTCAACTAATTCAAATTAATTTTTGGGAGGTATTACCTACAACATGAGTAAGTTCTAATCAATTTTTTTAAAGATTAGAGTGATTGACTAGAAATTGACTGCATTAATTGAGAGTTGAATTCCTAAATGTGGCAAAATACAGAAAGCATTCATCTAGCATTTATCTAAAAACCACCTTTTCTATAGAACCTGCTTGCCCTGATTGGATGAGTGAGCTGGAATGATATCATTTAGAGCACACTGTGAAACTGTGTGTTTAAATGTACCTTTACTTTTTGGATAAGACAAAAGCAGGAGATAAATTGTAGCAGACTGTTGCACTGAAACACAACATTGGGAAGGAAGATGAAAAATTATTTTCCTGCTGCAAGGTATCATCTCTCTCAGTCAGTGCTGGTTTTCAGGAGATGGATTTAAGGCAAACTCTTTTATGACACTTCCCTTCCCCTTCTTCCTTTTCTCATACATCCTACTCTCGCCTCAGTCCTGTAGCAGAAAATCAACTTATTCTGTTCCACTAGATTACAAACTTCCCCATGTACAGGGTGCATCCTCCATGGTAAAATAAGTTTTCAAATTGAATATGAGATTACCATTTGCCACATTAATAGATGCTTTACTAAAATAATTAAATAAACAAATACAAATAAGTGGTGTGCATGAATATTTAATAAGCACAAAATTATGTTTCATTTCAACTTAAAGCTAATTAAATGGCTTGCAGTCAGTGTTCTTAGGATGACATAACTCTGGAGGAAAAATTATATTAATCATTCAGCAGTTAATTCTGTTATAAAGTAATTCATTTTTTTCTATCTTTGTGCAATTGTTAAAAGCATTTAGAAACTATAGTCATTCCTAAAAGCATTCAGAGCTTAAATCTCCTAAGATCATCTTGTACTAAGAAAAAGTTTGTTTTCTTTTTAAAAAAATAAAATTTCTAGCTAGACAAAGGTAAAATAACTATTTCAGCCAAAATAAGACATTATTCATAATCTTCTGGTACCAGCTGAAAAATAAATCTGTGCAACTTTGTATAGCTCTTTTGAGCCACCTGTAATAACTTCTTTATATGCAGGTGGAGAATGACTAATCAGTTTCTGGGATTTCAATTTTGGTTTAGGATTTAATTTAATTTTAGGATTTCAATTTAGTTTTAGGATTTCATTCAGTGCAGTGCCTAGGCAAGATCATGGGGTCCAACGCTCAGCCTAATTGAATGGGAAATCTCTCATTGACTTCACCAGTATATATCTGTATCCATTAATACTTCATATATGTATAAATCATCATAAGAGTAATAGTACATTTACACTGGCAGAAATACTGGGCTCTGGTCCTGAAAGGTCTTGTGTAGTGTAGACTCCTGATGCCTGGACAGAATCCATTAATCAAATGAGGGCTAAAACTAATGACTGTTAATATAAAATGGCTTTTTGGAGACAGAGACTTTATATACAGAAACTGTAAACAGAGTCCCCCTTGACTTCAACAGAGTTAGAGTATGTGGAAGCACTGGTAAATAGCAGATGAAAACCCCTTGTTGAATAGTTGAAATAGATGAAATCCCTTGTTTAAACTTCATATGCAAATATTGTGATAAACACAGCAGCATTTAAGAAACAACTTGGAATCTTATATACCATGCATGTGCTATATTTAAAACCAATAATCTGCTATTTTGTGAGGACTCATAAAGGGGCCATTTTTAGCATGGTATACTCTCCATGCAGGGTATGAAAGACAACTTTCAGCTATGTATAGTGACATCACTAATCCAGTAATCTATTCTTTTTCAGTTTATATATATATTCTATAAATCCTTGTATCAGATAAAGCAATTGCAATGTACTTCTCCCAGTATTTGTTGAACCTACAAACACCCAGCATAACAGTGAGAACAGTAACTCACCCAAATCCCTGAGAAGGGAAGATAGTGCTCTCAGTCTGTGTTTCCATGTCCAGATGGCTATAATGAGGGTTAACAAACAACTGTTTTCACACACCTATACTTCAGTTTAACAGTTGAACCCTGTTATATCAAGCACAAATTGCTCCTCAAACAGCATATCTAATGAAGCTTTGTTTCCTACAGACTTATATTTAAGTACTAAAGTTTACTCACTGCACAATATCATTGTCATTAGATTGGTCTTTACTCCTCACCCTCTGTGTGAAACATACATTCCTGTGGCCCCTAAACATGCCACAGTAAACGCTGGTCCCTTCTACATGGTGATTTCGGTGCCATACCCCAGCTGTTTCCCTACTCCTTGTCCTTCTTTGCATGGTTAGTCAAGTACGCGCCACTCCTTGACATCCTTGATGTAAAGCTATTTTCCAGTTGCCTGGCCTGGTAAATATATCCTGGTTTCCTAGGTACTGGCAGTCAAATGAATGAGGATTACAGATGAACTCACAATTTAGCTGTTCCCACATAGAAGCATTACAAAGACCTGTTTTTAAGCTGTTGTCCATTTTCATTCAGCTTGTAGAGGGATAACATTTTGAAGAATTTTCCTCCTGTTTCTTGTTACTGTGATTAGGTACTGGGTTCAGAATACAATATGATAAATCTGGCAGACAAACACATATTCTGTATGAAAATGTAAGTTACTTTTCCTTAGGAAAACAACAGAAAGCTATTCCAATGATTAGACATTTTAGGTTTCTTGAACCTCAGATCCTCCATTTAAAATTTGTTAAACTGACCTGTCACTTACTGAAAACCAAATATACCTTCCTTTTTGCAACTTCTTTTCATTTCTTTAAGCCACAGTTAACAACCATAGCATGTTCATTTTTAAAGCCAAAACAACTCTGTTTTCTCTTTAAAGATAAAGAAAGGCCAACATAGGCACAGGTATTAACTCAGACCCCTTCATTCTCTTCAATTTCTTTTATTTGATTTCAGTAACATTCTATTGATTTCCTTTAACCTCTTTGCACATGAAATCTGCTCTACTATGGAAGGCTGTATATCATTTATGTTCTTTTTTTAGTATGATACCTAGGCCTGTGTCACTTTCTGTACTAGGAAGGTAATTTTTCTTTATTGAAATGGACTGCTGTAGTAAAGATCTATCAGAATCTAGAAAAACATTGGTGTATATGGTTTGGTATCACTAGTGCATATTAATATTGATGTTATACTCGATTTTTTTTCTGAAGTAAGCATAAGTATGCCTTTAAACCTTTAAAAACCTAACAAATATATAGTTTTTCTCCCCTCCTTTTAAATTGTTGGATGAAGCAGATTTACAGTATCACCCAAAGTAGTCAGATTTGAGCTATTTTGAATGGAGACACATGACGACATGTGAAACCTTAATTGCTGCTTCCTCCTGTTTCTTCAGAGTTTGTTTGTTTGTTTTTTTTTTTTTCCTGTTCTGAACTGGGGGAGAACAGTAGTGGGAAAGAGATTGCTCCTCACTAGGTTATCTCATGAGGCCATAGAGTCATATAGGTCAAAACAGCATCTTGATCTGCACATAGCTACAGAATAAAAGTAAAAGAACATCTGGTGTAATGTATTCACAGCTCTGATAACCAACTGTGATGCTACATTCCACTTTTCCATAGGTTTTTTTTTTGTAATTTCCACATGCTGCTCCATATAGAATAATATATGCACGTTAACAAAGAGATTGGTGATCTCTGCAGACTCTAATTCTGAAGACTGTTAAATTTTTATGAATACATTTCAACAAGTAAAACCTGGCTTCCTTGTTAATTTTTTATTTAGACAAGGTCAATGTTGGTATATGCGCACAATATGAGACCATTTGGCACAGAAAGGGCCATACCAATACTATTAAATTATGTTTTCATTTCAACAGGGTGACTGCAAACACATCACCTTTTGCTAATGAATTTTTTTGAGGATTATACTTCTAAGAGGAAAACCTCTTAAAAAATGTAATTCCAGGCATCAGCTTTACAATGCGCCCCCTCTTCTTTCAGATTCATAATTATGAAAGAAGAAACATGGTTAAACCAAATATCCTTCACGCTAAAGATTTCCATTAGAAGAGGTTGGCAGAGGTGATACTGGCTCATCCAAAGGTCAATAAAAGTTTTCCAAACCTACCGCTGTTTTAATTTGATAAATATTGCCACTTTCATCTTACACAATTTTATCATACTGAGACCCCATAGTTAGGTCAATGTTTTCTTGTTCTGACAAGTTTCCCAGAGTTGGGATCCTTCAGTCATCACATATTTCAAGTTTGTTCTGTTTTTTTCCACTGGGCAAGTGTCAGAATCATACCAAGACATATGACAATATTTCTGTATTTTTTCCTTTGTCGATATGAGATAATACTTTGTTTCTGCTTTACCAGTTACTTACATAGAATCATAGAACCACAGAATGGTGTGGGTTGGAAGGGACTTTTGAAGGTCATCTAGCCCAAACATCTGCAGTGAGCAGGGACATCTTCAACTAGGTCAGGTTGCTCAGAGCCCCATCCAACCTGACCTTAAAAGTTTCCAGGGATGGGGCATCTACTACCTCTCTGGGAAACCTGTGCCACTGTTTCACCATCCTCATTATAAGAAACTTCTTCCTTATATCTAGTCTGAATCTACCGTCTTTTAGTTTAAAACCATTACCCCTTGTCCTATTGCAACAGGTCCTACTAATAATGTCTGTCCCCAACTGTTTCTGCTCTGTGCTAACTCCCCAGCCAAACTCAGGGATTTCTTGCAAGGGTGCTAATCAGAACAGACCACAGTCATGTCATGGACCATTCTGATAACTTGAAAACATAGTAACAATTGATTTCCTTTACTTGGGATTGTTTAATTTCATTGTATAGATATGGCCTATACCAATGTCCGATCAGACTTTTCAACTGCTGACCTCACCAAGCAATTATACATAAATCTGCAAAAAGAACAGGTTTTCCACTATTTCCTTTACTTCCCCTCATACAGCTCTCTGACTTCATAATTTTTTCATCTGAAGAGAATTTTGGTAAGCTAACCTTCATCCAGCATCCCAGTCACAGACACAGAACAAGATCTGACTGTTGAGGCTGGGTCACATGAAACACACTTCTGGAGCTACTTCCCTGTTATATGACAGGTCACGTCTCCTTTACTACTTTTCCCAGCTACCTAAACCCAGCTGTGGCCTTAAAACAGTGACAAAATGTAAATTCACATTCTGTTATTATTAGTTTTAAAAGAACACCTCACCATGAATCTGGAAGTTTCTTCCATTCTTTAAAGAATCTGTTATATTACTTATTGTAGATTTGAATCTAGTATATAATAAACAGTGAATACAGGATAATACATATTGAGAATATGAAACATTTTGAATGTAACTGCATTTTAAATACGTTTTGCATCCAACTTATAAACATACTTACTAGTACTCCTGATCCTTTGAACACCTGCAGGTTACAAGCAATCTGATCCTACAGAACACAATAAAACTGATTTCACAGAATCACAGAATCACAGAATGGTAGGGGTTGGAAGGGACCTCTGGAGATCATCTTGTCCAACCCCCCTGCTTGAGCAGGCACACCCAGAGCAGGGGGCACAGGAACGCATCCCGGTGGGTTTTGAATGTCTCCAAGGAAGGAGACTCTACAGCCTCCCTGGGCAGCCTGTGCCACTGCTCTGGCACCCTCACCTTCATTCTCTTCTGTTTTAAAAAATACAAAACACAACACAAACAAACAAAAAACCCCAACAGTACATGGATCTTCACCAGATTTGATCTGTTTTACTCAGGAACACCTCAAAGACCTGCCATGATTACATTCCCCACAGTGAACCCTAGAGGGTGGGAAAGCTGCATGAATCAATCAACTCCAATGTTTCACCTCTACACCAGCTCACACTAAAAATAACTTTTTCCAAAGAGGGATTCTATATGTAAATGACTTCATAACTTTACTAATTTCACCCCTCCAAGATCGAAGCATGACACAGAGCACTACCATCTCTGGTACAGAACCGTCCACCTCAGAGTTTCACTTTCTTGTCTTTCATTCTTCAGTGATTCCCTAAAGCTGAAACTCTTTTGAGCTTTGTCATTCCTCCATAGCATTTATAAATACCTCCATCTTTTTATGCGAGATGGCTTTTCCTCTAAGGGGAAAAAAAATAAAGCACACAGTATAAATGAACTTACCTAGAAAAGTAGAATAAAAAGACTTCTCATAAATGAAAGAGAAAATATTTTGATCCTTTTTACCCTTTCTTCAGAGTGTTAATGCTATCAGAAATAAGGAGCCAAGGTGCACTTCTCAGCTGGGTATGTGAGTTCTTAGATCAGTATAGATTTATAAATTTTAAATGTCATTGTTGCTCTGATCCACTATTTTCAGGAAGGTTTTCACCAGACAACCCCATGAATGGGGTTTGGAGCAAAGGTTTGTAAACCATCTGTGATATCACACTGTTTTAATACACCATTTTCAGTCTAGTTTCTGGAAGAAATGAGATGTATGCAGCCATCCTGTCTCTCCATCTGTATATTTTTAAATGTCTCCTAATACCTTTAGAACCTATTGGTCATTTCAGCTAAATATGCCTGAAAGAAAAGTTGTCAAGAGTATTCTATTACTATTAATCCAGTAAAAATTGGTGACTGAGTAGAGACATATCAGTGAAGGAAAAGTAGTTGTAACTCTGGCCTGTATTTCCTCCAGAATGAAGTAAACAGCTGCCTAATCAATATACCTGCATCTCTGAACAAAATCCAGCATTTTTCCATTAAATGTAAGGAGAAATGGGAGGAAACCTTGTGCAAGGGAGAAACGAGAGGGCTTTAGGGACATGACAGGGAATGGGGCTACTGGAGAAATGACTGATTAAGAAACACAGAACACTACCCCATAAAAATCTGAATTTCATGACCTCTGCTTTTCATGCACCAACCTCTCTTTACCAGCTGCGTTGCAGTAATAGCATCAGCAGATCAGGAAATGACAATGACAAGAGAGAGGTGCTAATACAAAGTTCATTGTTTAAGTGCCTTTCAATATAAGGGTGAGAAAGATTTCAACCACCTGACATAGCAGGGGCTGCTGACAGGCAGTGTAGGTGCCAAAGACAGCACAGAGGGGTTAGTCTGAGGAAGATTTTATCATGACAAGCAGGAGGTCGATCACTGAAGCATGATATCTGGAGAGTGGCATGTATAAGAAATAGTTGTTTTTACTGATTTCCACTGAAATCCAAACTCAGCAAAAAACCCTGGGAGTTGCTGCCTCACCCAGAGACAAAGTACAGCAATTAAGATACTTGGACTCCTTTTCCTCTGAGAGGCAGCATCTTCAGGCTGCCACTGCATTCAATCTCCAATTTCAGAATGAAAAAACACAGCCTGACACAGCAACCTTGAAAGATTGCTGACCCTGTGTTGTAGCTTTTACTTTGGGTGCAATCCAAACTAAAAGTTGCTTTTTCTCTTGTTTGAGTGGTTCCAATGTTTCAGGAAGAACCATTCCTTTCTTAATTTGCTGTAAGACAATAGAAAGTCTGGAGGGAAAAAGACAAACTTGTGAAATGTGCATTTTTTTTCAGACCATTGTATTAATGAAAACTATCGAAATTGAATCTAAACCTGACTTAGACCTTGTTTGACCCTGAAACCTAATGTACTACTTGGAGTCATTCATTTTGCATGGTTGTATTCAAAGAACTTAAATGTCTGGCACCTTAGCTTTGAAACCTTGTGGTAAGGCAAGTGAATAATAATTTTGAGTATACTACCACTGCATATATGAGAGCTAAAACAGATAGATAGATGGAGAGAGAGTGAGCTGGCTATCACCAAAATAGCTAGTGAAGAAGGGAAGCTGTGGAAGACTACGTCTGCCCTCGAAGAACAGGCTTTATGGAAGGATACATGTTGTTTCTGCTCACCTACTTTCATTACATAAGAATAGAAATTATTATCAAGGATTGTGTAGTGGTGGACATGTGCCAAAGTAATAATAATATTTATTTTTATAAGTGTAGATAAAATAAAAATACTGTATTTTTGTGGAAAATACTTTCTGTGCAAGTATGCGAGTAATACATAAACATGCATCAGCATATATATAGTAAATGCAGGCAGAATTTCCTTCCTCTGACCTGCATTGCAGATATCCTATCTACATTGGGAAACTGTGTTGTATATTCTGTAGTCAGTTTGAGTATAGAGCAGCCTCACAAAATTTGCATTAGAGTTCCACAATTTATATGACGAGAGTATTTTTTCCTAGATATCTAGAGTGGCAGTTGTTTGCTTGTATAGTAACCCTGTTTTTTTTTATGCAGCTTTCTTGTTCCATTATTTATTTATTCATTCATTCCTTAATTGTAACATTTATAGGATATGGGGTTTTTTTAGTTGAAACTTTCAGGATTTAATCACCAAAATAAACCTCATTGATTTGGCTTCATTAAAAAAAAAAAAAAGATAACTTTTGCCATGAACTTCAGTGATGATTTACTCTATATCTGAAAGAGTTTACAGGATCATGACCCTATATTCTAATGCATCTTTTACAATATTAACACTTTTAAAAGCTAAGTGAAAAATTACAGAAAAGAGGTATGTGTGTGTGATGTCACTAATAGGGCATTACAATTTCATATAGAATTTATTTACATTCTTGTGGATTAATAAACTTCTTTATCTACATAGCAACATTTCAAATATCTAAAGGAATGATTACACATTAGCATGTGCATGAACAAACAAGTGTATCTTAATGTCAATTGGTTTCAGGGAAAGTTAATGGATTAGTTAAACAGAAAGTATTTTGGTGGGATATTGGTGGCACCCTTGTGTATAGCTAAAGTTAATGATGCCTTTGACTTTGTACCAGTTTTAACAGATCTTATTGCAGGCAGAAGATTTGACACTTCTCATATTTTGATGTCTTCAGGAATCCCCAGGCAAATAATACTTCTTCTGCCAAGGCAAACTGCAGTGCAATCCAGCACAATGAAAAATGAAGGTCTCAATTTCCAGAGAGCTTTAGTATATCGGTTTGAATCCTTATTGTTTTAGAGTCCCTTTGGAATTTCTACAAAGTTACAATGTTTAGTACAGAATGAATGCTGGAGTATGCATATTCCTCATCTGATAAGAACCTTGGGTTTTGTTTTCTTTTTTTGCTTGTTTGTTTGTTTTGTTTTAGTTCTCAAAATAAATTATATTCTGTGCATCTATTATAAGAATTACCTTTTGACATGGACCTCAGGTTTATCATTTATATGTGTATCATTGTACATATTGCAATTACATCAACCATTGCCTGTCTGAAAATTGAAAACAGATTTTTTTTTCTCTATTGAAATGTTTTGCATTGTTAGGGTTTTTTAAATGTAAATTTATTGACTGTGTACTCTTCTATTTCCTTGCATTTTTATTTAATATTATGACATGAACATGTCAATCTCTGTTGCCCATACTTTACGGGTTGTTTGCTACACGAAGTTGCTCAATATAATTTTTTTTCTGTAGAAACTACTACGAAAGATTGGGCATAGCTCTTCTTCACATGATAATGTAAAAACTTCCTTTATATGCTGTCCTTAATATAAAGTATCAAAAGCACTTTTATGAGAAAAAAAGAGACAATTCTAATAAGGGATATAGTGAAGATAAATTTATTGTCTCCGTAACAAGGGAAGATTGCTCCAAAGATGTGATACATTGCAAAAAGGTGGAGATACGAAACTGCAAACAATAATTGAGAAAGTCCAATCTTTCATATCTTCAAATGAAAATAATATTTCCTATCTGTCTAGGAGAGCATGACATGTATAGGATAAAATTAGAAAGAGATATAAATAATACATAGTTATATTCTTCATGATATTGTCTTTAGTTTCAGGGGTTTTACATTAAGATCTCTTTTTCTATCCATTAAATGTAGCCTAAAGAAGAACATATTAAAGAGAAAATATCCTGCTCTCTTGAACTGGTTAAAATTGCAAAAAGGCTGTCTGTGTGAAAGAGGAAGAAGTTAGGACCAAGTTTACAAAATCCAGAATTGTTTTGGCTTTACCAGTATGTTTAAACTACTTAGCTACTGCCTCCATTTCCTCCCAAAATTTGCCTTTGGCATCACTCACTTTCTGTTTGTTTTTTGAATAAAGCTTAAGAGTTAGATAGCAAGAATGAAAAATAATTTTTTCGTAATAAGGATTTTATCATGACTCTTCCATAAACTGTTTAAGTTATAGAGCACCACTAACTGGGAGGAGTATATATATGCTATAAATAATTACTAAACAGAAATGAAATTCAAACTTTGCACTCCTTCATTTGATTTATGTTGACAATGGGAGCTTTCTTTCTGAACTTTTACAAAGTTATTCTCCCATTAATGATTTTTTAATTTTTCAGATTAGGAAACAAAAGCAGAAAGATTAGAAGTCGGTATGGGAACATTACAAATAATAATGTAATGACGAAAATTACTTTCAAGAATGAATATGGGAAAACATGAGAAGTTTGGATTCTTCATTTGTTGAAGACCTGATGATGATCATGAAGTGTGGCTAGGAGGTCAAGGGAGGTGATTCTCCCCTCTTCTCCACTCTTGAGACCCCAGCTGGAGTACTGTGTTCAGCTCTGGGGCGCCCAACATAAGAAAGGCATGGACTGCTCAAGCAGGTCCAGAGGAGGGCCACAAACATGATCAGAGTGCTGAGGCACCTCCCCTGTGAGGACAGGCTGAGAGCGCTGGGGTTATTTAGCCTAGTGTCCTGTTTTCAGCTGGGATAGAGTTAATTGTCTTCATAGTAGCTAGCATGGGGCTATATAAGCACCACCCAGCAACAACTAAAACACCTCCCCATTGTCACCACTCTTTCCAGCACAAATCCAAAACATAGCCATAGTGAAGAGAAGGCTCCTTATAGCAACCTTCCAGTACTTAAAGGGCACCTACAAGAAAGATGGGAGGGACTCTTTATTAGGGAGCGTGCTTATAGGATGAGGGGTAACAGTTTTAAACCAAGGGTAGATTTAGATTAGATTCTTTACTGTGAGGGTGGTGAGACACTGGAAGGGGTTTCTCAGAGAAGGTTTGCATACCCCATTATTGCAAGTGTTCAAGGCCAGGTTGGACGAGGCTTTGAGTAACTTGATCTAGTGGAAGGTGTCCCTGCCCATGACAGCGGAGTTGGAGCTAGAAGATCTTTAAGGTCTCTTCCAACTCAAACCATTCCATGATTCTATGATTTAGCGAAAATTTAGAAAGCATTATGGGTTTTTAAGGACACCTTCCAGTATTTTTATTTCAGTCTTCAATGGGAAAAAATGACAACAATGTTTGACTAACTGCATGAAGGATCCAGGGTTTTCTAGAATCAACAATTAGAAATTATAAGTAGCTAATGTCTGTTTAGGGTCTGATTATGTTCTGTACTTCCTCTTCATTCAGTTATATTTCATGAGTTCAATTGCCATATAAATCAGAAAGGATTCCTCCTTCACAGTTTTTTGTTTTACTGTTCTTGTCAAGGTACTTTTGTACTGCACTGTACTTTTTCCAAATTTAAGATTACTGTCTTTTGCTAGTTGTGAGTGTTCCCTGAAGACTTTGGATAGCCCCTAAGGTGGTAAAACAGAGTTCATCTGACAAGGGAAATATCATTCAGCAGACAATGTAGGTTATGATATTCTGAACATTTAGGAGGAACAACAAAAGGCAGCAGTTCCTGTTCCTGTACAAGTCAGTTGTCCTTATATTCAGCTGCAGTAGCAGCTGTCTTCCACTCCTGAGCTGCAGGCAAAGTATATTTTCCTCAGTCATCCTGCATTTGTGTTCTGTCTTGTACCTAACCTAGTTAGATTTGATTAGCGTCCACCTTATTTGAGAAAAACCTATACTTAGTTTAGATTTGCTGCAGGCCAGGCCAGGCCAACTACAGACTGTCCCAGAACCTTTAGTTTTGAAAAAGCACAGACAGTCAAAACTGGAGCCTCAAACTATCATTCTAAAAATTCTGATGGACCTCTTTGATATTGAGAAAGAAGTGCTGGATGTTGGCTGGTGGCAGTGGGCAAGGAGTTTTATTCTTTGAACAGCCATGGCAAATTTAGCCACAATTAAAAAGGGATTAAACTATATTTACTAATATTTCTTTGGTAACGGAATCATCGATGATAGCTTCTTCTGCTCTGCTTTGGCTTCCAGCTCTGTGGCAGCAGGAAAAGCACAGCATGAGAACATGTGGGCATAAAAGAACAGTGGGAAAGATTCAATAAAGGAAAACAGCAAGTAAACAATGACAAAGCTAAGCAAATAAACAAAAGGAGGTATAAAGCTGGCTGAATAAGGCAAAGTGCTAAATTAAACATACAAGAAAACCAAAAACAAATCAAAAGCTTTTAAGAAACTCAGTTACCATGGGAGCATTTTCTAAAGTAGACAATGCAACAGAAAAATAAGTTTCAGATTTCTCTCTGGAACAAGTCCATAAACAGTATCTTTTTTTAAAAACCACAGTCAGAGAAGTCTTGTAGAGATCCTTCTACGTATTTCACCCATCCATTTCCTTCAGTGTCTATATACATTTTTCTACCACAATAAAAGCTGGTCATGAATAGTTGACTCAGAATACAACTACAAGTAAAACAAGGGAAGCACACCCAAGAACTTCCAATAGACTTAGCTAAGGGTAGCCAGTAACCTGGTGACTGAGGAAGTTAATGTGAGATGAGGGTGACCTAAGCAGGCTCCCAGAGCTGGATACAAACTTGATGATAATAGGTCTCTTCTTCAGTAGCCTCCCCCCACCCCGCCCCCCAACTCCATGTCATGTCTGGACAGGCTGTAAGACAGAGAAAAAAAAAAGTCACACACATACACCCATACCTGCTACTATAGATTGTCACATCTTGGTGTTGGAGGAGGTGGTGAGATGTCACAGAGCTTTGAGTTACAGCTAAGAAGGAAAGACACAGGAGAAGGAGCCTGAGGACAGAATCAATTCTGCCACCTTGTTAAATATGCATCTATGGATGCCTATAGGTGCATCTGCCAGATCTCAGGGGACCACGTTAGCTATGATTGTGCTTTTTACTAGATATTGTTTCTTTACTCTCCTTCCTTTCTTCTTCCCCTAAAACAACTAAACATACCATCAAAATTTAATAAAGTCTTTGACTGTCTCCTTTTTTGAAATTTCCAAACTCCAGCTAGGAATGACTTGTAAAAATATTTTATAAGTTACAATGACCATTGCAATACTCCTAATTCAGTCATATTTCATGAGTATGGTTATGTACCAGGTACACTGCAGAGATACTAACGCTGCATTACCTAAGGAAAAGCAGCAGTTTTCTTCACCCCGACCTGAGCAGTACTGATACACTACCAAATGGCTTCCTTTCACAGCAGTCAGTACGCATGATTCTCCAAAATGCACAATTCTTTGTAAGACATGTGCCGCAGTCACTGAAGTGTATTTTCTGAAAAGACTGGTTTTATCTTCACAAAGTAAACAGGCATATTTTTAAGAAGGACTGTACTTTGTGACACCAGTGAAAATGTATACCTGTCTCCTTCAGTGCCGTTGTTGACCTATGTTCCTAGCAGGACAAACATCTAAGAAATACTCTTAGGATTTCATGGCTCCGTTCCTAATATTGCTAATTCTAATGTTTTCTCTTTAGTCAGTGGTGAAGACTATGGAGAAAATATCTCTTAATGCACAGAAATTTCTGGTTCAAAAATGACAACTAATTTCCAGTTTTGCTCATTTTGTTTAGAGGAAATTTCTAAGATACTTTACAGATACAGCCAGACAAAGGACAAGTAATATTTGGATAATGACAATAAAATCAGTAGATCCTGTATCTAAGTGAAACATATTTAATGCCAGCACATGTCAAAAATTAAAAAGTCTTACTTTACAATATTCCAAATATGTTCTTAGGGAAAATACAGTAGTCTCCGCTATGTGGAGAGTTCTTCTGAAATTAATATTACCATGACATTTTTCAGAAAAGAAAAACCCCTACAAATAGAGTAGCTCTTGCAGAATGTTCCTTGGCACAATGTAATGTTAATAGGTTTGATCAAATCTTGTTGGGTCTGTCACCATTATAATGTGTGGTAGATGTAGTTATGACACCTAAATGCAGGACAAGCAATGATAATTTTATCCACTAGTATCCCAGGTCTTGCCCTAGAGCCAAACACTGGGAGGTATAAGGCAAAGCCAGTTTACTGAAGTTGTCTTGAATTGGCCCCATCCTTTTGGACAGAGAACATATTATCTAGAATATAAATGATTTCCTGTAACACTGAATTGCTTGAAAAATTTTAAAACATTCCTATATGTGAAATTTTATGGCCATCTGTTATAAAACATGCTTCAAGAATCACAAGGGATATCTGAGAAATAATACATTCTTCTGAAGTGTCCTTTTCAGCATAACCAAAGGACTATTGAACTGCTTATTCAGGATGAGGAAATTTTTTCTCTTTATACAATAACTTTTATTCTGAAGGATATAGAAAACAGAAAACAAAAGGACAAAAACTGAAGTATATACCAAGATTTCATATATCAGCCAGTTCTTCAAAAATTCCTTCCCATTGCAGTCAAACACTGGAGTTCTGTAGAGGGTTTCAGAAATGCTGTAAGAAGAATAAGGCAATTATTGGTAAGAAGTTTATAAATGTGAAGGTAGAATATAAACAACATATTCAAGCTGTGTTTTCATAAATTATGAGAAATCTTTGCTTTTCAAGGAAAGAAACTGAATTAAAGCCATAAAGATTTTTTTGTTGAAGGAGTAGTAATGAATCACATGAAATTCAGCAGCAAATTCATAAAGTTGCTGATTGCTTTTAGTTATTAAGGTTTAGTTTCATGTGTTTCAGTAGTCAAACTGCACTGTGTTTAGGCAACCACATTTGTTTTAACATCAGAAAAGGTAAATTGTTTATCACCTTGAAGAACTATCTATAAACAGTTTTGATGAAGCTTGGAAACTTGGAAGAGCTGAGAAGGAAGGATTTATTTTGGTTAACACTACATTTTTAGAATACTAACAGTAGCCTTTATTTCCAAAAGGACATTTTTTCAAGTTTACCACTGTGTAAATAATAACAGTGCAGAGTGTCAACCTTAATTATTTTTCTGTGCAATCCTACAGCCTTTCTGTGACAGTTCATTGTGCCTGAGATAGCTGATCAACTCAGGTTTTCTGAGTGAACTTCACCTCTGTCCATAGTGTCTCACAAGTTTCTCAAGGCTGAGGCTACAGTTCAATCCCTGCCAAGGGAGGAGTTCCCATGTTTTTCTTATACCAGGCCCTGAGTTTCAAATCCTATATACAATACTTATAAACACCTCAACCATTTTGACGTAAGCTCAAACCATATCTTCCTCTGTAATCCCACGGAAACCTGCACTGAAGACACAATTAAACTTACTTAAAATTATTTCCAAAACAACTGGATCCATGAGCACTGGAATAAATGTCACTTGTTTTCCTCTTGACTCATGTTCATCATTATTGATCACTGTCAATGGGATTCAGTGTCTAAGAAATGATGTGTACCAAATAAATATTCCCTATGTTGGAGAGTGTTTCTTTTTCTCTACAAACTCATTTTCTTTTGCTCCTCTTCCAGAATGGATTACCTAATAGCTAGGAAGGAATGCCTTCATATTGTTGCCTCTCTATCCGGTGACATTTCAAGAGATAAGTCTTTCCTTTATTTACAGAAAGAGTTCTATTTGTAACAAATACAGTTGAAATTGACTGACTAGAATTTTAACAGAGGCAGCAGGGGAATAATGCACACGCACACATATGCACATATACACTAGTGGAACTAGTGGAACTTTTACTTCTACAGGAATTAATTTTGACAGTCCTTGATTTCATTGTTAAAATAATGAAAAAGGCTAAATTCCTGTCTACCTTATCAGTATCTTACACACAGAGAACCTCTAGATTCTAAAACATCAACTTTTTTTCATCAGCATTTTTTCTTGTCAAAAATTGACTGCTTTTTATCTTTCACTGCTATATCAAATAATTTAAAAACTATAACTTTTTTTCTTATAATCTCAGTTTTGACAAAGCGAAGTTTCTAACATGCTGGAGACACACACACACATAAAATTGCCTTTGCAGTAGTATCTTTGCATCTTTTAAATTAAATGTCACTGTTACATTTTTTCATTTATCCTTTTAAATTTGATTATAATTATGCAAATATTATGAACTCAATTGCGGAGGAAATTCAGCTGAAATACCTTAGGTTCTCCTAAGAAGATATGGTTGAACAGAGATTTAAAATCTTTGTATATCATAATTCATCATCTTACTGTTTCTCCTTCACTTGACTGTACAGTTTTCCTAGCTGGTTTTACATCAGCCTTGCTCATCGTGTTCTTTCTATTGGCAACTCGAGCTGCCATGAAGGTGTAAAGAATGGTCATGCCCATATAAACTTTTAAAATAAACCCAACATTATAATTGCATTTAAGCTTTATTTACTTAGGCACTGTGGCAAGCATCTAAGCCTTGCTGATTAAAGAACAACATGCTATAGTTCAGCTAACTACCATCAATACGTAAGGACTGCAATCCATACATACTTTGACACATATAATATTACACACCTGTGAATATAAACCCTGTTTCACAGGGATACAAGGATTTCCCTGTATCACAGAATCACAAAATCACAGAATCACAGAATGGCAGGGGTTGGAAGGGACCTCTGGAGATCATCTTGTCCAACCCCCCTGCTTGAGCAGGCACACCCAGAGCAGGGGGCACAGGAACGCGTCCAGGCAGGTGTTGAATGTCTCCAGGGAAGGAGACTCCACAGCCTCCCTGGGCAGCCTGTGCCACTGCTCTGGCACCCTCACAGGAGAGTAGCTTTTCCTCAAATTCAGATGGAACTTCCTGTGTTTCAACTTGTGCGCCATTGCCCCTTGTCCTGTCCTTGGGCATCACCGAAAAGAGTCTGGCCCCATCCTCTTGACACCCACCCTTGAGATATTTATAAGGATTGATAAGATCCTTCCTCTGTCTTCTCTTCTCCAGGCTAAACAAGCCCAGGTGTCTCAGACTTTTCTCATAACAGAGATGCTCCAGCCCTCTGATCACCTTTGTAACTCTCTGCTGGACTCTCTCCAGTAGTTTCCTGTCTTTCTTGAACTGGGGAGCCTAGAACTGGATGCAGTACTCCAGATGTGGCCTCATTAGGGCGGAGTAGAGGGGAAGGATAACCTCCCTGAAGTCGAGGTAAACGACATCCACTGCTCTCCCTTCATCTACCCAGCCAGTTATGCCATCACAGAAGCCTATCAGGTTGGTCAAGCATGATCGTCCCTTGGTGAATCCATGTTAACTACAACATTCTTTTCCTCTACATGCCTGGTGATGACCTCCAAGATGAACTGCTCCATCATCTTTCCAGGGATGAAAGTGAGGCTGACTGGCCTATAGTTCCCCAGGTCCTACTTCTTGCCCTTTTTGAAGATTGGAGTGACATTTGGTTTCCTCCAGTCCTCCAGCACCTCTCCTGTCCTCCGCAACCTTTCAAAAGTAGTGGAGAGTGGCTTAGCAACAATATCTGCCAGCTCCTTCAGCACTCATGGATGCATCTCATTGGGCCCATGGATTTGTGAGGATCCAGCTTACTTAAACAATCTCTGACCCAATCCTCCTCAACCAAGGGGAATTGTTCCTCTCTCCAGATTTTGTCTCTCACCTCTGGGGGCTGGGATGCCTGAGGGCCAGCCTTAGCAGTGAAGACTGAAGCAAAGAAGGCATTCAGTAACTCTGCCTTCTCTGCATGCTGCGTCACCAGGGCACCCACCTTGTTCAGCAGCGGGCCCACAATTTCCCCAGTTTTTCTGTAACTGCAGATATATTTGAAGAAGTCCCTGTTGTTATCCTTGACACCTCTTGCCAGGTTCAGTTTCAAGTGGGCCTTGGCCTTCCTGGTCACATCTTTGCATACCCTGACAACACATCCTTTGTTTGGAGATTGTAAAAAAGATTTTGAAAAGAGGTACACTGGAAAGCTATTTGCAAATCCAGTAAGATTCATTTGAATTCCAAGCATCATATTGACTATGTAATCCTAATGACATCAGCAGTTTTCATCATTTACCTCAGTACGGGATGTATGCTTGTTTTTACTTGATGAGCTTACAAGCATATGGATCTAAACTGTTAAATTACAGGTTTTCTTCTTTCTTTTTGTATAGTCTTGCTTATGCACATGGAGAAAGCCTTACAACAGTTTGTAAGGCTTTGTTTTTCTAAATTTCTTATTCACAGACTCTGAAGGCATTGTAAGGAGACTGCATTGCTAGCAAAATCTGTAAAACCTACTTGTTAACAAGGCATGTGTAAAAATGCTGGTAAAGGGACAATATATGTTTTACCTTGACAATACCACTTCTCAGTTTGATAAAAGGAAGAAAGTGCACTTGCAATTGCCTTAGGTGCTGTGAATAACCACACAAAATAGGAAATACCACCTCCATTCTTAGGTTCATCTTTTTAAAAATAATAATTTTCTTTTATTAAAAATAATAGTATCTACAGAGACACAAAAGCAGTATTGCAAAGCCCATTGTTATATAAATTCTTGTGTTGCGTAAAGCTTTCTGCACAGTAGGCAAATTGTGAGTGCAATAAAATGTTCTCTATCAATCTGTGTTATAGACCGTTGCTTGTTGCCTTGAGTACAGTGTATAAGCCAGCCAGAAGGCAAGCTTTTTTACCTTAGAAAGATAACAGCAGTGATTCAGACTTTGTATTGCAGCTGTCAGAAGTTCAAAAAAAATGTGGAGAGTAGATGTCACCTACCATGTTTTAGGAGGAGATAGAAAATCCTTTTTATCCATCTATACTTTCCATGTCAATTTTCAAGATTTTGTAACTATTCAGGGACACATGTATGAGTCAATTTTTTCTTTCATTGTTGTACATGCATATTCCTGTTGTCATACATGTGTGACCCATATGTGTAACTTCAGTTATGATATATATTTGCACCTGAAATCATCATAGTTATGTTAGTAATTTAGACACATTTTTTGTCACATTCATATGTGTGCTGGCAAATGCAAAATATTAAAAATGTCACATAATAATGTCCAGAAATGCTGTACACTATTTCCGGCTGTTCAAATAGGCCTAGAAGATATCATGCTTCTCCATACATTTACTTAAATTAATGTTCTTTTTCACTTAGGATTCAGATACGGTGCATTCCCTGCACCAGAATGGGAGGAATAAAGCAAGTAAATTATCCAGTGGGTATGTCAAATTTTATGAGAGAAATAAATATTTTTGCTGATAACAACAAAGGAAAAAGCTAAATTATTTGCATATATGCCTCACATTAAAAGAAACATGTAAACCAGTGGATACATTGATTGTTGTCACAAAGACCCTTCAAGTCATCAGCTAATAGAATTTGATTTAGTGATCTAAGTCACACAGTTGCAGCACTGTTGCAGTGAACTCTGTGTGTATCCATAAAAAGTTCATAAAAGTTTATAAAAGCCAAATTTCTGCTTATAAATGAGTCACACAGGAATTAAGTGGTAAATATGTCTACAGCTAGAGAAGCAGTTTTGATTACGGTTCAGAAAATTAAGTTATGATCTAGTGAAATTAAATTCACATCGTGCTTTAATGGAAGAAAAATACAGTAGCCTTAAAATTGGAAGGCTGTAAATAAGTATTTCAAATTACAATATTTAGTATCATATGCATTGTTTTGATCATGTAAAATAGGAGAGAAAAAAAAGGGTAAAACAGGACAGATAACTCCCCAAAAATGGTTAAGAGGTTTTTAATTCTAGGTATATTTTGCCAAAGCATTATTGGAAATCTAGCTGCAGTATGTGATCCTCAAAAACACATTGAAAGGATATTTATTCATACGACTATTTTAGACAGAAATATACTGTACATCAACAGTTACACAGGTCAGATGACTTGCTCATTGTCATCCAAAATGTCTGTTGCACATGAAAAAAAAAATGTAGAAATCATATATCAGAAGTCCCAAATTCCTCCAAAAAGTGAAAGCTGAATGACTTTTTCAGACTGAGAGAAATCAGCAAGATTTTTGAATCATATGAGTGACTTCACTGAGATCTGTTTAGATAGCAGCCTGGGGAAATGTCTGAGGATGACAATAATTTCATCAAGGTCAGCTGAGCACTTCTCAATTTGCTGAACTGGAGCCCTAAAAGACTTCATCCCAGCAATGCCTTGTTAAGGTACTGCAGGTAATGTTTTTTATAAGAACTTTTTTTGCAGTGTTTCTAAGGAATTTCTTTTCATCTAGGGCTTAACATGGCACTTAGTACACATCATGCATAAACACTACAAAGGCTTGGTTAAATACAATTCTTCCCTTTGCTCTGAGTGACAGAAATCCCAAGCAGATTGACTATACTTTTCAATTAACTTGAAAGTCATTCTGTTGACACCAGTCTGAAAGGCTTCTGTGCTCCTCAGGCAAGAAAGTATGAGCAAAGCATAACAACATTTTTCCCAGTAGCTGCCGATGAACTGCATGTCTTAGAGCTCTAACAGACACAGACAAACCTTTTGCAAAGGCCAAAGCCTGTTATTCCTGTACAGGCTATGCTGACACGGTTTGGAATGAGAAATAAACCTAAGAGTGCAGTAACATTAAATCTATACTTTCAGCCTGTCAAGAGGCCAATTATTATTTATATACAAACATTTCTCTATATTTATGTGCATGTGCTTTATGAAGCTGCATTCAATGGAAGTATTAGTGTACATGAATATTTTGAATAAAATTTATCCCAATTTTAATGCCTTGTTTTCAGTTATGAATCTACGATAAATGAGAATGTGCACAGAATGAAATCATAGGACATGCGTGAATTAATCTCAGTAAATGTATTTCCAGAAGCATGGAATCAGTTGGATTTATCTAATAGTTTAGCATGTTTGGCAAACACAATAGGATTCTTGTGTGTGGCTCACTTTTTACCAGTTAGCGCTTGCTCTAGTGGACTTTTCAAGGCTGAATTCAATTCTTTACAGGGAAAGGGTCATGGCTAATAGAGATATATTTACATAATTTTTTATTTGGAATCTCATTCCTACCATGATTCAAGTGTGCCAAGCGGGCATCCGCCATTTACTTACAGTCCCTCCTTACTGCATGAGCATTCAGTCTTCCGTTTAAGAAGTTTTCAACAGACAGTATGCTTTAACACAATAAACTCAAAGCCAGAAATACTAAAGTTACAGAAGATGCAGCTCAATGTAACAGGATGACATAGGCTCCAGTATCACTCCACCAAAAATGGAGACTCCCTTTGTGAATGAATGAGTCTGAAGCCCTCTGCCCTTACTGGCAGCTCTACATACTGAATATAAGCATATTTAAAATTTAATTTTTAAATTAAATTCTACATCAGCATGTTTTACAAGGAAATCTCCTAAGCATCTCATTTAACCTTCTTGCCACTACACTACAGACATCTTCTCTGCTATTTTCAGACAGTCTGCAAGTATTTCTCTATCGCACTCTTCAAAATGTTGGATCATAACTGAAGGAAAAGCTGTTAAAATGGGGAAAAAAAAGCCTTTTTTCAAGTTTCTCTTATTAGGAACACATTTTAAATCACTAGTGGGAAGTTAAGTAGGCTTTGTTAGTTCCATGCTGTATAACCTACCCAGGGAGAGGAATAAGAATGAAAGAGGTACTCATCTATGAAATACCTTTAATTCTTGACACTGTTTGCTTTAAACTTATATAATAACTAACATAATTATCTTTGTATATTTATTGATCACTTCTAGCTTTGGTTTATGGGATTACAATACATTTTACAAGTAAATAAACTTTAGGAAACATCTTGATTATGTTATCTTCAAATTTCTGCTCTAAATGGAGTCTGAGCTACATACAGAGGAGACCTGCTGCTTGCTCAGCAAAGTTATCAACACTATTCCTGACTGTGTTGACTTTCCTGGGCTGTTTTCCTCCCTAAAAGAACAGGCTGCTTTTAGGATGATAAGACTTTCTTGGATGCACTTGTGATATGATAATGCAAATGTCAACATGTTCTTGCATTAAGGGTTTTCAATCACAACCTCAGGCAATCCTTGCAAGGGCTTCCTAAGCAGTATATTTCCCCACCTGTGCACCCTCTGCAACACCCTGCTGACCATGTTAGCCAAAAAGGCAAAACATCCACCTTGAGCAGCCACAAATCACAGTCCAGAATATCATCTTGAACTTGCACTCATTTCATATTACCTTAATATGCTGAACTGTGAGCTGCGGCAGCTGAGGAACAGCCATGCCACTCATTCTGCAGCCTGCGGTGCAATCATGTAGCTGAGAGCTGGGCTTGACAGTCTCCTAGCTGGCATGTGGCATGAATACTGCAGGAGTATAAACCAGAACACTTAAATTCATGATACCATGGTTTGGTTCAGCTGAATTAATTGCAGCGTATTCAGACCAGCTCGCATTTTTTTTGAAACGGTTCACTGAGCTCTAATTTTCTGATTTCAACCTCTGTCCTAAAATTACATTCTTGGATCATTAAAGCCCAAGAAGCTCAACAAGCTCTCCAAATAATTGAACAAGATAAAATTCCCTTTGTGAAAGTAAGAACTACCTTTTTTCCGTTAATGAATCTGCTGCAGTAATAAAAATAATGACAACAGGAATAAAATAGTCAAGAAAATGTCCTTCTGAAAGCAGACCTCCACAGCTGCCAGGTACCTTTTTCTCTTTACCTTTTTCAAAATAGTTTGAATTTTGCTAAAACATCTTGCACAGAGCAGTGTGACTTCAATTTTCACTAAGAATAATACTGCAGTCTTCAGAGCACCAGAAAGCTTCATCACTTTAATAATTCTTATATGGGGAAGCTTACTTTTACCAAGGTTTGGAAACCAACTCATTGAGAACAACATCAGGCCCAGCAAGGCAAAATCATATAACTCTTTGGTGGAACTATTCACTCTGTCCACTTAAACATCAGGTTTCTTCTTAAGAATACCAAGTAAATATTTATCAGCAATAATAATAGATCAAGGTCTTCTGTTTTATAATGTAAGAATTTACAGCACCTGAAGATGTTTCTAATTTTTACTAAAAAGAACTTATCAACCTCTGTACGAAAGGTGACAGGTCCCTGTCTTTATTGAGAACGTCCACACCTGTAAAGAAATGGGGAAACACAATCACAGATTCTCTAGGAGACAATTAAAAAACACTTGTCAGAACATGACACAATACAGAATACATTAAAACTTGTTGCTGCTACCTTACAGTTTGAGAAGAAACCATAATAATTTGATATTCAAATGCATAACTGGGAAATGTGTAGAAAAAATATGTTTTATCACTGTTTGTTTTCACAAATGAGCAGATCTTTTTATTTCCCAAGAATCTTCACAGAAGGAAAAGGTATTATATCCATATGAGTATTAAACAAAAATAAGTCCTTGTGTACGTGCATGTGCAGAAAACTTTCCTAAAATTCAGGTGCTGAAATAACATGGAAGATAGTATTTTTACTACCATCTTGGAATCAGAACATGAATTCAGAAATAAATTAGTCAGGGAGGTATAAGAAATAATTGATTGTTCTTTAACAATTAGGCAAGAAATAGCCATGGTGAAAATGTTTGTGAGAAGCTAATTGGCAAATTGAAATTTTCTTGGTTTGCTTTATTTTCCTGTACGATAAATTGTTAAAAATAATATAAAGATTGTGTATATATAAGTTGGTTCATTTATTCTTTGTAAACAGCAATATGTTGAATACAAAAATACAAAGCGTATTGAGAATAGTTTACAAAGATGTACCAGGGAGATGTGGAAGCTAGGGAAGTATGCTTTCAGTGAAAAATGTATACAAAAACAAAAAAACACATATCCGTAAAAGAAAGAAATGAAAAAACCCCATGCACTGCTTTATGGAATTAATGTGTCTGTGTGTATTTCACTGTCATGTTTATTTGCTTCCCAGATATTATCAGAAATAATTTTTAACGTTAAAACTAAATCAATAATAAGCCATTAACAACAAAGCAGACATAATTGCTTTAAGTAGATTTAGCATTTGAATTTTTCTTTCTAGCTTCACTTTTTTTTTCCACTTTTTTTTCTGTTGTAACTCTATAAGGAACAACAACATAAAAATATAAAGTGTTCATTTTCACACTGTGTACAAGGGTCTGCTACATGTTTCAATCAAACAGTTGCAGAATATGGAACTGAATTCCAGCATTGCAAGCAAGATGTGGGAAAAGTGAGAAAAAAGAAGTGGGGCAGAGAGAACCCTTCTGTACACGCTGAGAATACAGGCAATCACCAGCCCTTGATCTCTCACAGTTACAGATCTCATTTTAACTCTCTTAACATGCAGACATCTTTGAAAATGGACCATGTCCTTCTGTCAGGAGATGTGACACGTCCCCCCCACCATGTAAGTCTCTCAATGTTTGGAGAGCTTCTCTGGAAATATAGTGTCAGTAACTAGCTCTGGCATGAAAGCAGAGTAGTATTCATACTTTATAATGAGAAATAGCAAAATAGCTTTGGTTTCCTAAAGTTTTAGCTTTTTTTCCTCTTAAGTGGCCATAATGAAAAAGAAAATTAAAGGGGAGCCTACTAATTTGAAGCATTCAGAATGTTGATCTTCAGGACGAATGCTGGAATCAGAGGATTCAGGATAGGGTTGTAAGACCTGACAACACTGATTTTGGTGCACAAAAGAAATAAGTGAGAACTTGTTATTTTCAGTAAAGAAATAATGGGGGTTTTTTTAAGCTTTGCTTCCATGGGAACTATTATAGAAAAAAACATAGTTGTTTAACTACGTCCTGAGCAGCTTCAGCATCTTTCAAAAACCTAAAAAAAAAAAAAGCTTTTGACTGTGCTTTAAATCACCTACATAGAAGAGTGTCCAAAAATATTGCTCTAGTGTTCAAAATCAATTTCCCAAAAGTCAACAGGCAAAAAAGGTGTTCAAGATTCAAATCTTGAAAAAAAAAAAACCACCACAGTGTTTATTTTAACACTGCTTACAGTTCAAGATTCAAATGTTGAACAAGAGTAGAAACATCTTCTGTTGATAATTTTTAGATATCCAAGTCAGCTCAGGCAAGAAATAGTTGTGGCCATGCTAGTTTTCACTGGCATTAAGTTAAAATAGTGACAGAAAGCACTTCCACTGCAGTAGTCTTTTCTCACTCCTAAGCACAGGGTGTAAGCAGTGAAAGAAGATGCTTTTCTTGACAGTTTCGCTCCTGTTTGAGGACAGTGTACCGACTTTTTTTTTTTCCTAAGTTTTTTTTTTTAACAACAATTTGGATAAATCTGTTTGTATGATATCTCTTGTTCTTTAAAGGGAGTGTCCAGCAGATTTATGGGCAATCTGCTATGTAGGCAGAAGGGAAAGGGATACTGATATTAATGCTGAAAAGCATTTGCTGTCTGGGTTGCTACAGTAAAAAGTGAGGTTTGGAGGTAGTTTGTGGTACTTGATCTCAGATCTAAAACACAGTCCCCCTGCACCTATGTTTGTGAAGACATAGCCCAATGTGTACAATTTCATATGCCTTCCATTCACTTTTTTAATTGATTCTTGAGGAAAAAACGGTATCAAACAAAGTTACAATGTTTGGATTTTTTCTGAAAATAAGAAGTAAGCAGAGAATGACTTCACATGGCCAATTGATTGTAGAACTGCTGTATGATCTCATTATTAGCCACAGAGAATCCTACAAAGTGTGTGGATCAATACTGCAATTGCAGAGGAACATTTTATGTAAAACATGCTGCAATTTCTGATTATTTTAGCTCAGAATTTCACATTGCTTTGAGGAAAATAAGTTTAATCCGTTTTGGGACTGGAAATGACAGAGTATATCTATATAGATTAAGAGTTTAACTGTTCTTTATTTCTGGAGTACACAGGTGTGAGATATAGGTGAGGATTCAGGTTATATATAAGCTACGATAAGTAAGATGGATGTCCTTTATGCATAGGTCTTCAAAAGAGAGATATTCAGCCTCTCTTAAACACTGGAAGCAGTCCAGTTTTAACAGCACACAGCTTGATGAAGGCACCTGTGTTTATTCAAGTAGCTTCATGCTGCATTGACCCAAACATCCTCTGACTGCATTTAGGCACGATATGATGAAAAGTGAAAGCATTTTTGCTGTCTCTCCATATACATTTTTCTCCTTGAAACAATGAGAATATCCACTTTCGTTTTTGTTTTGCTTTTTATTCTTCAGAGGTTGAAGGAAAACACAGTCTCTGTATTGACATGCATTATCTGCAGAACTCCATGTAAATAACTGATCCATAAAATGCGTGGAAATCACATAGGAGGTGATCAAGTTTGGGAAAGGTAGTGAGTTGCATAGCACTCTATTTTTTAAGTTTACTTCTACTTCCACAATAATTAGTGAGGCAGTTCAAACTGAAAAGGTAATCTAGCAGCAATATTTTCTCTCCAAAAATATCCACCGATTTAATTAAGATAAACTATTTGGTTTGTAGTCATTGAAAGAATAAACTTGCTGCCATTCAGACATGGATTATATATTTTAGACAGCATATATAGTCTATATCATAGTTACACTAGGCTCATAAAATACTTTGCTTCAAATTTTTTGTAATTATGTTTTAAGGACAGTCCAGACTTCATTATGAAGAGCCTTTTTTTTTTTTTTTTGACAAATAAATGAGGAATGAATCTTGATCACTCTTGTCACATTTATTATCTGTAGTTATTTCATGATTTGTTTAGAGTAGATGACTATTCATTTGTAAATAATTTCTTTACTATTTGCTCTCTGTCTTTTTTTTTCTAAGTAACATATTTTTCTAATGCTTGGCCAAATAATGGCAATATTTTAAACAGGGAAATATTTAATTTCCTTCCAGGAAATTAATGGAGAATCCATCATTCACGCTACCTTTCATAAAACTTTTGGAACTTTCATTAGGAATTCCCAAATTCTGTCAGGATAAATTCAAAGTACAAACCTAGCCCACTGAGAGTTAAGCTTTTTGTATTTTTCCGAACTTTTGTCAAGACTATGAATAGGAGTGTAGGCTTTTGCCTTGCACACTGATATTGTAGGAACTGCATTTAAAAACATTCCATTTCTCATGAGTCACTGCAGAAAAGAGAGTCATGCTGAAAGGAAGGAAAAGTATAAACATATGGACTGGTTTTAGTTAATTTTCTTCATAGTGGCTTGTATTGTGCTATGTGTTTGGATTTGTGCTGAAAACAGTGTGGATAACACAGCAGTGTTTTAACCATTGCTGAGCAGTGCTTACACAACATCAAGGCCTTTTCTGTTTCTCACACTGCCCCACCAGCAAGTAGCCTCGGGGTGCACAAGAGGCTGGGAGGGGACATGACTAGGACAGCTGACCCCAACAGACCAAAGGGGATATTCCATACCATATGGTGTCATGGTCAGCATATAAAGCTGGGGGAGGAAGGATGAAGGGGGGAATGTTCGGAGTTATGGCTTTTGTCTTCCCAAGTAACCGTTACGCGTGATGGAGCCCTGCTTTCCTGGGGATGGCTGAACACCTGCCTGCCCATGGGAAGGAGTGAATTAACTCCTTGTTCTGCTTTGCTTATGTGCATGGCTTTTGCTTTCCGTATTAAACTGTTTTTATCTCAGTTCATGAGTTTTCTCACTTTCATCTTTCCCATTCTCTCCTCCATCCAAATTTGGGAGGAGTGAGTGAGTGCTGGATGGGTCTAAGCTGCTGGCCACGGTTAAACTGTGGCAATATACTTGAGCCATTTCAACAATTTCTATTCATTGGTTAAATGAGACTCTGACTTTCACTTCTTGCTCCACAGTTCAGCTTCTAAACTTATCAGAGGTCTAATAAAATTCACCACCTTTCCCCAGACAAATTATAATAACAGGGAACAAGGATGGGTATCAGCTGCTCTAGTGATTTCCTGGTGTCCATGCTAAGTCAGATTTGGCTTTGGATGGAAGAGACCATACAGTGTCTGCAACAAAGAATTGAAAGTGGCTTGCCTTAGAAGTTTCTGAACAGCATGCATTCTTCCACAAAGAACACAAGATCACAAAAACACATAGGCATTGTAACATGAGAAACCACAATGGAAAATCACAAAAGAAGAGGTGGCAAATTTGAAAGACAAAGCTGATATATAGGATATAACATAAAGAGGAAGGATATGCATCTTTTCAAAAACAGCAAAGTAAACAAGCACTTTCTGCTCCATTGGGTATACATCAAATTGTGCAGCCAGGGAGAAGAAACACTGGGAAAGTACTGATGTCATCTCCTGTGCATGACACATCAGCAAGCCATCTTGTGCTTTCTCCTAACAGTGTGCATTGGATTTTTCAGTCTATTGGGATTTGTATTGAAATGTGAGTTTTTAAAACAGACTGTGAAGGGGAAACTGGCTGGATAGGGCAACTTGGCACTATGGTGGATACTTTCTTCTTTTCTCTCTCTCCCTCTCTCTTATTTATTTTTTTTAATTAGCATTAATTTAATTTTCACTATGTGTAAAGAAAAGACTCAGTCGGCAAGGAGCACAGCAAGGGCAAGGGAAAGTCCCAGGGCTCAGCGCTGGATCGGGGCAGGCAAGACAGTTCTTCGAACCCAAGAAGCCCGAAGGTGAGCAGAGGGATCCGTCAGGAGGCAGAAGCTCTCGTGCAGGCTGACGTGCAGCTGATGCGGCATGGGGCATTGCCAGAAGCAATGGTGGGAGATTTAACTGGCGCAAAGGGAGTGCGAGCGACCAGGATGGGCAAACAGGGCGTGGCACATCAGAAGGTTGTGGCGTATCAGTTTGCGCGGGCAGGGCAAGCAGGAGGGATGACGCAGCCCACTTGTAACTCTACAGTTCAGGCAAGTGCTTTGGTCTCTGGTGAAATGGTGGGCACTCACCTCAGAACTAAAACCACTGTTCATTCAGCGAAAGCCCCTGAGACATCAGACGCATCCACCCAGATGGCTTATAGTGTTATAGCCTAGACAAGTGGTCTGTGCAGTGGGTGGGGAACTGGCTGACAGGCCGCACCCAAAGGGTGGTGGTAAATAGCTCCTTTTCCAAGTGGCAACCTGTCATGAGCGAGGTCCCCCAGGGATCGATATTGGCCCAATGTTATTCAATATCTTTATAAGTGACCTGGAATAATGGGATCAAGTGTAGCCTGATTAAGTTTGCAGATGACACCAAGTTGAGTGGGGAAGTAGACACTCCAGAAGGGAGAGCTGCTCTGCAGGAACACCTGGATAGGCTGGAAGAGTGGACCAGCAAGAACCTTATGAAATTCAACAAGGACAGGTGTCAGGTCATGTACCTGGGAAAACATAATCCGGAGTGCAGCACAGACTGGGATCCACCTGGCTGGAGAGCAGCTCTGTGGAAAGGGACCTGGGGTTCCTGGTGGGCAGGAAGCTCAACATGAGCGAACAGTGTGCTGCTGCGGCCAAGAAAGCCAACAGGATGCTGAGTTGCATCAAAAAGGGCATCACTAGCAGAGAGAAAGAAGTCATTATCCCACTATACTCAGCACTTGTCAGGCCACACCTGGAGTCCTGTGCACAGTTCTGGTCCCCGCTGTACAAAAAGGATGTGGACAGGCTGGAAGGGGTCCAGAGAAGGGCCACCAAGATGATCAAAAGGACTGGGAAGCCTGCCGTACAATTATAGGTTGGGAGAACTGGGTGTGTTCAGCCTTGAGAAAAGGAGGCTCAGAGGGGATCTCATCACTGTGTACCAGTACTTAAGGGGCAGCTACAAAGAAGATGGAGACTCCCTTTTTACACGGAGTCACATGGAGAGGACAAGGGGGAACGGACACAAGTTGCTCTTGGGGAGATTCCAATTGGACATGAGAGGGAAATTTTTTACATTGAGGACAGTCACCCATTGGAATAATCTCCCCAGGGAAGGGGTTGACTCGACCACGTTGGACACCTTCAAGAGTCGTCTGGACAGGGTGCTGGGCCATCTTGCCTAGACTGTGCTCTTCCTAGAAAGGTTGGACTAGATGATGCCTGAGGTTCCTTCCAACCTGTGATTCTGTGATTCTGTGATTGTGTGACCATAAAATATTACTCACTTACACTCACATATTCTTGTTCAAATTTCAGCTTGAAAAGTTAAAAGATAATTATTTTTCTCTCAGTAAAATTTTATAATCTTATTTTAGTGTATACACAATTATGTTATTTGAAACTGATGTAAAAATGAGATCTTGTATTTTGGAATGTTTTGATTTTGGAATTTGTCCAAAGTGGATTTACCAATGAAAAACATGAGCTATTTACTTTAAAGTCCAGTATTGACATGAGAAAAAGTAGAAATATTAAAAAAAAAATAATAACATAAGGGCCAGAAATTCCCCCATTGATAGAACAATAAGCCTTTGGAAGAGCTCTTCACTTGGAACACTAGGTGCAAAACATCTGACTAGGTTAGAAGTGGAGCTTGCTAAGCTGTGAACAAAAGTACATTGGCTAAATTAAATGTTATGGTTTTGGCTGGGATAGAGTTAGTTTTCTTCACAGTAGCTGGTACAGTGCTGTGTTTTGGATTTAGTATGAGAATGATGTTGATAACATGCTGATGTTTTAGTTGTTGCTAAGTACAACAGTCAAGGACGTTTCCAGCTTCCCATGCTCTGCTGGGTGCACAAGAAGCTGCGAGGGGAGGGGGCACAGCTAGGAGAGCTGAACCAAACCAGCCAAAGGGATATTCCATATCATATGACGTCATGCTCTGTATATTAACTGGGGGGAGTTGGCAGGGGGAAGTAGCAAACACAGCTCATGGTCTGGCAGTGTTAGAGGGAAGTGAGCAGTTGCATCACTTTTATTTTTCCATGGGTTTTGCTTCTCTCTTTGACTCATTATATTCCTTTTCCTATATCATCATCATCATCATCCTCATCATCCTCCTCCTCCTCCTCCTCCTCCTCATCATCATCATTATTAAACTGTTCCTATCTCAATCCATTAGTTTTCTTAATTTTGCCCTTCCGATTTGCTCCCCAATCCCACTGGGGCGGGGGGAGCGAGCTAGCAGCTGTGTGTTGCTTAGCTGCTGACTGGGGCTAAACCATGACACTAAGAAGGAACTGGTGCTGGGGTTGTCCACTTCTCATCCTATGACATTCAATAATGCAATATAGTGTTAAGATCTTGAATATTTCGAATTCTGCAAACTGCCATCAGATCTAAAGTAGTTTCAATACAATCCTATATGGAGTCCTCATGTTTCTGTTAAAAAGTGTGCTCCCAACTATAGGACTTGCTTCAGAAATAATACCATTTAACAGAAAAAGAGATCCAAACCCAAATAGAGGGCCACAGGTTTTCAAGAAAGTAACTTGTCACCAAGCAAATGGATCTATGATGAATTTCAGACTTTCATGATTGTTGAGGTAAGATGATCACAAATCACACTTCTTGCCTGAGCACTGTTGCACATCAGCTGAGAATGTCTTTAGTCTGGTCTTGGACCATTTCTTAAGAGGTGAGCACAGCTATCCCAACATTGAAACAAGTGTCACTTTAAGGTATAGTGACACAATATTGACCAATTAATATATCATTTCATAATCGACAAACAAAATTTTCATTAAACTTATTCCAGCATCTGCTGAAAATAAACAAAGCAACGGTTAAAGGAGCTTGTCTGAGCACAGTTCCTTCGTCCTTTTGCCATTCTTGATGCTAGGTCAAGACCTTCCTTGTTTTGTTTACCACAATGCTTTCCTGCCCTCACCAGTCACTTTCTGTATTTCTAGATGATATGTAGAACTACTCTCTTCCATCCAAACAGAAGCCATGGGGAGTCAACCCTCTCTTCACATTTCCTCATGATTGTTGCATTTTCAATATGGTTTAGTCTAGTTTATGTTATTGCTGAGTTAGGTTAAATGCAAATGCTACATCCTCATTTACAAAGTCAACATCTTCTGAGTTCCTTGTGACTATCTTTCCAGGGCCTAGAAGCCAATCTGAACAACAGTGCTACCGACTGGTTCTGCAAAACCTGTTGCAACTCAGTGTGTACTGGAAAAAGAAAATACTAGATTCCTCAGACAGCAGTCAGAAACTGTAAACATCTTACAAGACTGGATCTTCAATTTTCACATATATAGCTATTAGATGAGGAATGATTGCAGCAAAATTTGCATCACTATACTTGTATGAAACCAAAAGATTAAACAATCTTAAAGAAAATAACACAGTACAACATTTATAATGACAACAAGGACCAAGCCCAAGCCTTTAAATTTTCATCTTGTTTTCTTTTTAATATTTAGTTTTGGTAAAACTTCAGTTTCTATTAGCTTTGTTTCTGTTTGTGTCACCATGCTCAGTATAAGTTTTTTTACTCAGTAGCTTTGACTCAGTTGTACCTAGGGTTTTGCTGTACAGTAAGAAACTCTAAAATGACCCACTTTAAATGTGCAATTTAAAGTAATGATATAAGAAAAACAGCTGGTGAAGCTCCTTTATATTATAGAAAGCTTTGACAAATTAAAGAGTTAAGATTCATTAAAGAAATGTGAGGAGGACAAAGCTTGACACCTTCAGACGAATCTTTAGAAAGGAAATTTAAGCATCTTTGAACTGCAGAACATTACAGCAAAATTCAGGCCCAATAATGATGCCTGAGACTCTGCTAAGAAGCTTAGTGATGTTTCCATCTGTTTTTTATGTTATTTTTGGCCTTTTAAATGATTTACATAATTACAATTATTGTCAAATGGCCTAATGCCGTGATTTGATGGTTATAAAATGTCATGGGGTTGGATTAATGATAGATTAGAAAAGTCAAGTTTAGTATATTCTTCAAAGGCTGAATACACCTCAGTATTTCTCAGTGTCTTTGCTCTTTGTTATGATGAATCAAATGAGGCTTTTCTGAGGTTTTTCATATAGCAATCAGACCTCTTGACAACCAAGTTTTGTAGATGTTTTCAACAAATTAAAAGAACTTTTATTTACTTCACATCAGATAAGAATTTGATTCAATTTCATTTTTCGTGTGGTTGACACTAACACAAACAGAAAATAATACAGCAATGACTGAATCAAATAGTTGGCAAAATAAGATAACGTTAATGATCTAGTTTAGGCTCATATTTAATGTGCTTACTGAGACTACTTATTGCAGAAATTTATTGGGTGCTTATTGTACAAACAGTAAGACATAAAACAAAATCATTAATAGCAGACAAGAAAAAGAAGTTTCCTTTTTGAGCACTAAATATAGCTACTTATAGCAGCAGCAAATGCAAAAATATTTGAATGAAAAACCAGTGAGATCTCAGGTTTCTCTGAATAATGTATTATTACTCATTTGCATAGATCAACATTATGGGTGCTTGTTTGCATTTTAACAAATATGGATCCCACTAGAGCAATAAATAGTGACAGTTTTATTCAGAAAGTGCAACTAAATTGTTTATCATAGGTTTTCTATTTCTTCTTGGAAATATGGCTTATAAAGCTAAAATACATATATTTTCAACAGCCAGTCTCAATTTATGGTAATTTACGTCAAAAGGTACACCTTTATATATTTTCATGGATTTCATAAAAAATTTATAGATTATTTCTTGAAGCAAAACATAATTCACACTAATTTTTAGACTTTCTTTTTCTTAGTTGTCTATCATGACATAGTTATACTTAGATCATTTAACTATCATTAAAATAGCTTAAACTGTAATGAATTTTAGCGATGAGTTCTTCTTGCCTTTATTTTGTGTGAGTATGTCCAAGTTCTTCATTTCTGCTAACAGGAATACAGGATTTTAAAGACTCTTCATGTACATTACCATGAAAAAAATTTAGACTTAAAATTTTCTACCTGACTCTAATGTCATCAAATACATTTGAACTGACTTGGCACTCTTAGAAATGGATTGCCATAAAACCTGTATGGGTCACCAAGCATTTATATTAAAACATGCTCCTTCAAATCTTAATTCCAGTATCTTGGTATTCCATTGACTCCTTCACATTAACCTCACAGTGCTGTGGATCTTTTGGATCACACACATTTGCATATGCATGCATCATCAAGTCACAGTAACAAATTTCAGTTTTGTATTTATGATTGGGACTTTCAGTGGGCACACACTGCAACGCAGAAGGTTCCCTCCAAACATCAGGAAATACCTTTTTATTGTGAGGGTGACCAATCACTAGCACAGGTTGCTCAGAGAGGTTGTGGAGTATCCCTCCTTGGAGATATTCAAAAGGCATGTGGACAAGCTCTTGGGCAACTGCTTCTATGTGGAACAGGGGTTGGGCCAGGTGACCTCCAGAGATCCCTTCCAATCCCAACCATTCTGTGATTCTCTGATAAACCCCCATTTGATAGCTAGTCCTAAAACAGTGTCTTCCCAACCTCCTGATTTCACAGCTCTCCATCATATGTTTATGAGTTGTGGTGTAGTGTTGTCCTTCACAGAGTCCAGATCAAAAGGAACTGTGGAGATTTCCTAGTGTCAGTCTGTTCCCACAGTGTTTCCATCATGAAACACTGGTCCTATGAGGAGTCAGCACACCTGAACAGAAACAAAGATTCCAACTGGGTGGGGTAAAGACATCAGCAGTTTGGAAACTATTAAAAAAATCCCCTTTACTATATCCTTTTCCTAGCTTTCACTCTTCTAATCCAGCTTAAAATGATAGAGTTCATTTAAGGAATTATTTAAAAGCATGCATTTACTGTATTTTATATCCAGAACAAAACCCAGTCTATTAAACTAAACCCCCTTACATATAAACACAGACAAACATGGTAAACAAACACATATTAACTCTAAGGAAATGCATATCAAGCAGTCCAGCAAGATAAAGAAAGTAGTACCTCTGGGAAACTTCTATTTAGTGACCAAGCACAAAGAGTAGGACGAATGATTAAATGATACATTCTGCAACATTTCAGTTGGCTAGATATCATGTTTATTGCCTGGTCTTTTTAAATTAAATTCGTTTTATAATGGTGCTTATGAATAATAAAACAAGAACTAAAGAAAACAGACATAAAGAACAAATATTTGGAACATTGCTAGTCTTCTCACACAGTTTACAGTTTACATCAACTTACAGTCTTTGTAGTGCTGATATGGCAAGCTCCATGTCATAGTATTTAAATGCAAATGACCCAAATTGACAATATTTTTTTCCCTGAAGTTAAAATATGAACCAGCTCAATACCTATCAGAAAATGAAACCTAAGAGATCTATACTTATCCACAGAATTCTCAGCAAGTATTGATCAGTTTTAAATACCTGACCATAAATTGACTCTTTTGTTGTTACTATTTTTCTTAACATGCCCACAAAACATTATTCTTAGGTACTAGCTATTCTGAGAAGTAGATTAACAGGCATGTAGTATATTATCTGATGCTCTAACTGCACAATTAATGTGTGCAAATCACATTGTGAAAAACTTTCCTACTCATTCATTGTCAATATTCTATGAGGTAAACAGAGCAAATTATTATATTTGTGATTCTTAATAGTGCATTATTTCTTTCTGTTTATGGAAAATATCTAATTTTGACTTGTGAATTTTGGAGCATTTGAACCAAACCTTTCTGTCAGTTGCAGGATGTTGTGTGAACCCCACCTAAATTAAAAGTGAAAATGCTTTAAACTCTCTGGAATGTGATCCGTCCCCCCAGCCTCACATCCATTCCCATTTTTCTCACATTTTCATTTGAAATGATACATTAAAATAGTATTTTCAGCTTTTCAACATAAATACAACCTGTCAATTTGAAGGGAACACTGTGCACCCAGAAAGAATGCTCATTTTTGAGATTTCTAAAGATAACTGGATAGCACTTCAATCATCAAGAATTTTTCCGTATTGTCTGTAATTCTGAGCGAGTGTACATGTGAGCTCTGAGAGCTTTTCTGAATGTTGATGTCAGGTTGCCTAGAACACCGTGTTATCCTACTTCATAGAACACCTAATAAATAACCTATTATAGTTGCTGCAGTATGTCATACTGTTTTTACTATAAATAAATAAAATATATCACATAGAAATCAAGAACAAAGTGATAACAAATTCTTTTGTTAGTAAATATGAAGAAGAATTTTTCTGCACCAAACTCCGGATGATGGCTGCATACTCCTTTAGAGTCATGCATGTCTTCTTACACTGGAGTCAGAGAGCAGTATCTGATGCATTATGAATGTTGGTCCATGAGTAGCCCAGTTAAGCAGACTTGATCACTTGTCATATAAAATACAAACAAATGTGAGGAGGACTATCAAAATCTGACATCTAGGTATAAGATAAATATCCTAATCTGTAAATCTGTTACAGAAATCCAGGGACATAATAGCAAAAATAAACAAAACCGTAATTTTCCACAATATTTTTCATAAATAATATTGAATGAAGACATAAAATCACAGTATACCTTGTGAAATATTCCTAATATTTGAGGGTCATAATTAGCCTCAAGACTGAATAATCACACAAAGATTGATTGTGACAGCTATTTTTCCAATAATAATATCCCATATTTTCTGAGTAATGGTGAAAATAACTATGCTTTCCTGAGAGATAATGAAAAGAGTTCCCTCAAACAATTCCCAAGACATTTTTAGGGCTTAATAAGTATGGTTTTACATCATTTTACATTTTATTTTACTAGTCATTGATGTTCAGTGCTTTAAATGGTTGTTTTACTCCAGATCAAGAGTAAATGAACACTTCAGGTTAATCAGTGACAGCCAGTTCATCACTGTTCAAACAGAGAAAACTGCACCACCCTCTTAGCTGATGGAAATCAGAAGGTCTCTCTTTACTTCAGTGAGGAAATGCTAATCTACATCACTTTAAGAGATGGATGACATTTACCACCCCTTTTTACATCTTCATGGTTCAACATTTACAGTGGAACTAAATGAAGAACCTCTGGAAGTCTTCCACTGAACATAAAAAGGATGTTTAAATATTTATAAAGGAGATCTTGTGATCATTGGAGGTGACCAAATATTATTTAGTCTTGTACCACCTTAGGAAGCATTTTCATATCTAGCTCTTACAACTGGCAAAGCTTAAATTAATTTCTGAAAGCTATCTATAAATATTTTAAAATCCCTGAAAAACAGTATTTTTTAAAATGTAAATATTTGAATGTTGACAATAGTTACTCACGTTATTTGGTTTTCATTCTTTTCCTTAATTTGTTGATCAAAATCACTTACAAAAGAAATCAAAAGTATTGATGAATTTTTTTTTATCTATAGAACAATTATGTAGAAATGTGAAAATAGATGTGAAAATAAATATTTGATGAGAAATTTCTCTCAGGGGAAAAAGTGTAATTCATTATGCCAGTGTAGTGCCTACCATAACAGAAAAAAACTTACAGCCTGGTTCTTCTCAAAGAAAAGATAAAAATTAACACAAAGTACATCCATTGGTGAATATATTAAGATCTAATATAGGCAGGATCAAGGTAGAGCTCTCTTGTTCACTAAACATTTGCCAACATACAGCCTTACTATGCTGACACCACCTGCTAACTACATATTGCTCTGTGCTGCATGTCTCAAAATAAGTTTGCTTTTTTCTTAAATACCTTATCTTGGAAATTGTACAAGGTCATAAAATTTTTCTTATGGCAAGTACAAAAAGAACCAGAGTGAGTATAAAGAGACTGTATAAAGAGTTCTGTATTAGCTGAAATCCTGTAACCAAACAAAATAATGGCTTACACAAATGGAACAATATGGTGAATAATTCCCATATAAAGTCACATGTACTCAGTCTCTATTGCAAATGACAAATTGAAGTTCTTTGGAAAGAGAAGTCTCTTTCACATTTTTTTGTGCAGTGAGATTATCTTTAGAAAGACAGGATCTATGAAGAGTGAATAGCCTTTCAAATACCTCCTAGAGTCCTGACATCTTTCAGTCCTGATATTTTTCCTCCTAGTTCTTTAAATGACTTGTCAGTTCCGTGGCTCTTGGCAGGTGGATGCTCATAGACTCATCAGTGAGTCTTTGGCATCCCATTTCTCCCTGCCCCTGTCAATAATCACTCCCAAGCTTGGCAGGTACTGCTGATTTCTCTTTTACTCCTTTACTGCCGATTTGTTCTCATTTCAGTGTCTGGAACATGTTGCATTTTCTTTAGTGCTCTTCTCCATAGCACAGGAATCCTCTCCCCTCACATCATTCCCAGCTAATGTCACTCCACTACTGCCTTGCTTTAATGAGCTATTTAGCTTCCTGATATGTGATTACTGTCACTATCAATGTTTTCAGTGTTTACCAGTATGCTGATTCCCAAAGACTCACTGATCATGAGAACTCACTTTTAAATATGAGTGGCTGGCAGGTTGTAGATGCAGATATGTACTGTCTGTATTTTCTAATGTCCTGTAAGTATAAATGCTCCTGGGTGGTTGTTGACCTTAAAAATTTAGTGATAGACACAATATTCTATAAGCTAAAAATTGTAATGGTCTTTGAAACACAGACCATTTGTCTAGACAATTTTCCAAATTTCAGAAATGTTTGCACCTTTCAAGGCACATAACCAACAGAGATTTTATTAGGGATCCATGTTGTTTTATAGCTTTTTAATTCTTTTATGCAGGTTGTTCTAAGATTGAAATTCTAAGATATTAAATGCTACATTCATTAACTGAACTGGGCACTGATGTGATGTTCACAGAAGTAGATTGGGGAATCACAAAACTCAGTGGGGTAAGTGGATGTTCTTCACCTTGAGAAAGAGAGTGGATATGGTTGTCTGCACTCACAAAGTGACTGTTCTGAGCCTTCTAATAAGACTTTCTTTTGCAGGTAATTTAGAAACATATAAATTATCCATAAGGTGTAATTATGAGCAAGAAGCAGTATTTCCTTACCATCAAGTCTGAGAGCTATTTTCTAAATTATCTTTCAACTTCAACAAGGCTCAGTAGGTCAGAGTCCCCCACATGCAAGCTGTTACTGGAAATCAGAAGCAACGAGCTGGTGTAGCAGTTATTTAATAAAAAAAAAAGTCAGAGAAGAAAGCTGTAAAAAGTAAAACCTGAGGAAAAATCTCACTAGACATTGGGTATTGCCCAGTTAATCTGTTACTGAATTTCTTTCTCTAATGAAATGCTGTTCATTAAAAGAATTGATTTGTGTTTTAAGAGAGGAAAATTAATTCACTGAGCACCAGAACTTTCAGATCAATTTTCCCAGATTCCTGTGTGGTGTATGAGGTCAGTGTATTATTATGGATTCATAAAATTGAAAACTAGCCTATGTGTCATCAGATCTTTGAAGACTAATTTAACATGTAATTAGCTTGCTAAGTAAAACTTCTTACTGATGGTTGTGCTTCCATCAAAATATTTCTTTTTTATTTGTTATACATGAATGGTTTCTATTCATATATATGAAATGGAAGGAGCAGTTTTCAGCTAGGTATCTCTACTATTTAGATATACTTATTTGAACTGATGTGTTTTTCAAAAGTACTGAAGACCCACTGTTTCCATTTGTGTCAAGTAGTTCTGTGAATCCTACACATCATTCAGAAACAGACTCTCACGTCACTCCTGAATCTAAGTGATAAAAGCAGCACTTATTAAAATGTCTATGAAAAATCCACCTGTTGCTTTAGAATATCTCAGTAACAGAGAACAGACCTATTTTTATCTTTTTATTTTGATTTGTTAAAATACTTGGATGTCAAACTGGCTTGTTGCTTATTTAACTGTGCAAGGTACTGAAGTTTCTTTTTATTTATATACACTTTTCCAGGATAGGGAGCATTCAGATCCTAAATTTGTGAACATTGTTCTTCCATATCTGTTATCTAACTTTTTTGCTAAATATCAAGATGTTATAGTACACATGTACGATTAGATTCACTATGCTTAGAAAAAACTAATTTCAATATAAGACTGAGAAAATATGAAAATTTTTCCTCTATTTTTCAGACATTCTGTTGCTAAACTTCAGCTTCCAACAACTCACAATTTCACTGTGCTTCTCAGAGATTTCATTGTGTTGCTTTTTACTGTAACTACAGTGTGTTCTTCATTACATAAATTTTTATAGTAATTATTTTCTGTACATTAATATTTATATTCACCAGAAAGTGGGATTATTTTTAGAATGTGATATAATTAAAGGATCTTCTTATACTGCAATTCTCCCATCCAAGTAGATGGTAACGCTTACTTTGCATTAATAGACTAATTTTCCGTTTCCCACCAGCAATTGTAACTTTAACAGCATATTGAAAAGGTACCTTTCTTTGGAAAAAAGTGTAAGTTGTATGTACTGTTGTTATCTAGATGATCATAGAATCATTTAGGTTGGAAAAGACCCTTAATATCATCTAGTCCAACTCTTAACACTACCAAGTCTACCCTTAAACCATGCCCTGAAGTGCCACGCCTAAACATCTTTTGAATACCTCCAGGGATGGTGACTCAACCACTTCCCTGCACAGCCTGTTCCAGTGCTTGACAACCTTTTCAGTAAAGAAATATTTCATAATATCCAATCTGAACCTCCCCTGATGCAACTTTATGTTTATCTTCAGTGTAATTCTATAGTCTTTGTAGTTTTCATTCAAGAAAAATGTTAGCTCTCAAGGCATGCCAGACTGGTGCCACTACTGAAGACAGCAGAGTTTCATGGAGTTTTTTAGCACATTCTGCTCCCTCCATGGGAAGACCACTTCAGTAAAAAAAAAGAATGTTAATTACCAAAGAGATACACGCAGGCTCTGCAAAAACTGTGCAGCTTCTCTAAAATATTGAGTGTTGGACATGACAATAACAGAAAAAACAAGACTTCAAGGTGAAATGAAAACTGTTTCACCCTCACTTTTCTGTAAGCTACCAGAGCCTTTTCACCACTGAGCCTGGATTTAGCAAGGAAAGCCATATTTCAGTCATTAAAAAAAGACCCAGTAAGGACAACCTCCTCTAGAAAATGTGTTTTCTTTTCAGCGGTTTCATCATGTCCCAGGGAGCAAATGCAGACAGACCCATTTATTAATTGGGAAAAAAAATCTTTCTGGGCTAATTTGACCTCTGGGATACCTGAATGTGTCTTTTTCTAAATTGCCAAGGTAAGTAAGTCTTGTCAAGACAAGAAGGCTGGTAAGCTGACAGTTTAAATAAATTACTAAAAAAACCTACAGTATCTAGCCATAGCCACTTGGTGACAACAAAGATAATTTTGAGAAGAAAGATAGAGTTACCATTTTACTTCCAGAATCAGAATACACAGATGGAAAAGGTGATAAATAGATGGAATTTAATTTAAAAAACCCACACACACCAAAAGAACCCACACCAAAACAGAATCCCTGGGCTAATAAAATAATGTGAGATCAGTTTCAGGTTAAAATGTTCTTAATTCTTTATAGTTTTTTTACATCTTTAACTTTCTGGGCCCTTTTAATCTGAAATATTTGTTTACAAAAAATTCTCTTGCTCTGTGTTTCTCAGTATTGCTATGATGCCATTCCTGAAGGGAAAGTATAGTTTCCACACCTGTGTGAGCAGTAACAGAAGTATGTTGTCAGAGTTTAACCCCAGCTAGCAACTAAGCACCACAGAGTTCACTCCACCACAGTGGGGTGGGGGAGAGAATCAGAAGAGTCACCCGGCAGAGCATGGGGAGCTGAAATAGTCCTTGACTAGTGTAAGCACTACTTAGCAACAACTAAAACATCAGTGTGTTATTAACATTATTGTCATACTAAATCCAAAACACAGCAGCATGCCAGCTGCTATGGAGAAACTTAACTCTATCCGAGCTGAAACCAGGACACGTGTGCTCTATTGTGGCTGCACTCATGAGGGCTGCAAGCCAGACTTCATAATTCATGAAAAGGGTGTCTTACCTACAGCTTATTTCTGGAAATATTGATTCAGCTATGCAGGTGTGAGCTTTCTGCTTGTTTGAATGTGAATCAGTTGCAGACAAGAAGCCATTAACTTTGTCTGGTGCTGTGCCTAAACTAACATAATTTCCTTCTCTCTCAAAAAAAACCCAAACACATAAACAAATAGAGCATGGACTCATAAGTTGGCTCCAACTTTAATTACCAATACTAGCTCAGAAAAGATAAAATACGCCGTTTCCTACTGTGTTTCAAAGAGAACCACTATTTTGACTCAAGCAGAGTCAATATATTTTAAAATATTACTTTAATCAAACTGTTTAAGTCTACACAAAACAGTCTCATCTATCTCTGTGTTCTTTCATTAGAAGCTAACAAAATGAATGGTGCCCACAGGAATCATTCTCTAAAATCCGTTATCATCTCTGCATTCTTTCCACAGCCCAGAATTTTTATTATATGTTGAATGTCTGCTGGCATTTAATACTCATTATCTGAAAGCAAATATCTTGAAGGATTTCAGAAGTGATCCTAATGACATCCTTAGACTTTAATGGAAGACAATGAATGTTCTAGCAACTATGCTGTGAAGGGCAAGCATATAAAAAAGCCATAGAATTTCTAAAATACATTGACAGATTGATTGATGAGATATGGTCAAATTGCTCAGGAGAACTACAGAGAATACAGTGCCATTACCTGATAATAAATTGACTGGAAATACCAAAGGAAATGCAAGTCAAGCCTACAATATTAGTCCAGTCAATGCCCACATTTCTATTTTTATTGATTTTTAGAAATGATCATCTGTTCCAGCTCGGTCATGACTGTCAGCATGGGACCGAACCTGTTATCTGTGATAACCTTTTGCTGAGGAAAACAATGAACTGAAAAATCTCTCAGTCACCTTTAATCACCATTTACTCTTCAGTTCCTACACAGAAAGGCATTAAGCCACAACAAGAGGTAGTTCAAGAACCACTTCAGCTGTGAGGAAAGCCTGCTTTCAAAGGTGAATTCCAAAACATTCTATTTCTCAGCCCTTTATGAGAAGCCTTTTTTAATATATAATTTGGTTAATCTAAAGTGTAATTTAATCAATGTAATAATAAAAACAGTTTTGCACATTTTATTTAAGCAGCCAGTCTAGCTATTTAGTTCAGCATCTCAAATATGGGGGTTGGAATGGAACTTATACAAAAGTCACCAAATTTCATACAAGATTTGATTTTGCAATGTTGTGCTAATGCGGTAGTAGTTTTTAAACCAAAATCTCTGTGGCTTTCGTGATTACTGCTATTAATTTTATGACTTATTATTTATATTAATCATACGGATTCTTCTGAGATGAACTGACATAATTTTAATCAACATTAACCTTTGTGAGGGTTCAAGAAGCAGGAGAACCATTCTGAAAACTGGGTAACAGGCCCCTGGCAACAGCCTTCCTCCTGCATCATGCTGTTTTATCAGAAGTTCAGTGAAGCAGTCTGAACTGATATCTGAAAAAAAAGAGATTGGGTTTAGATCAGGTTAGAGTCAAACGATGCTTATATTTTGCTCTGTGTAGTTTTTTCTTTTTGTTTTTGAGTTGCTCCGAATCCCACATGGATACATTTACCTTCCCAAAATGTCCCTTCCTAGTTGTTTTCTTTTGTTCTGGAGCCTGACAGCCTCACATACTGAAAGCTTACTTAGCCATTTACTGCAAGTAAACCAGAACAAATAACTGAAGAAAAACATAATCTATAGCCTAGGGAAGGACCCAGGAAAATATATCTCTGGGAAGTGAGGTAAGGGGTAGAAACTCAAGGGCTAAAGTACTTACTGAGGAATAGGTCCGGCAGCTTGATTCCAAGGCTTCTCCATAATATTAATATCTTTTTTTTCCCTCTTACTGAGGATTTGAATAAGAAAGCATTCACAACGCAGCACAGCCTGTGGTTGTCAGCACATGCCATAGCCCTAGTAAAGTAGCTGCTGTTAGAGCTCATGAAATACAAGTAGACCAAGAGCCACAAGCTAGCTTCCCCTGATCTATCCTTTTCATCAGGAAGGATACTGCTCTTTAAATGTGACAGCATGGGTTGGAATTTTGTTGCATTTACAAGCAATGTACCCTCTTTATTCAGTCTGCAAATTAATTATGGCTTTAAACATAAGTCATGTTAATGCAGCACAGAGTAGAACTGCGTCCAGTTCTCCCATAATAAAACCTTGTTTTAAGGTTTTCTGTGTCAGGTGTTGAAATGCAATTTGGATGCAACCTGACATATGTGAATTTCATTTTAGGAAGAATGATTTACACTTACGACTAAGGTGTGATCGGTTTCTTTTTCTAATTATTTATAGGTCCATAAAATGTTTTTCCTCAGGCGATTTCTCATTTGCAACCACAGACAGACACAAGAAACTGCTACATTCTATTTCATAAGAAATATAACCCTTTCAGTACAGGATCTTTGTGTTTTTCATAGACAGACATAAAACCCCAGTTTTAATATATATTGTAATTATTTTTCCATAGAATAAGGATTATTGTTTTACTAAGAATCTTCAGATTTAGTTCCACATTGTTAAATAGGTTCAGAAATCTAGGAAGCATTAAAGGGATTTAATGAAAAGTGGACCTAACGTAGATCTTAGTACCTCAACATTTTGAGCAGTGAGAACGTAGGTTTATAGTGTCAAATTTAAGCTTGAATGAAAGAAAAATTAATCTATTGAAATCTATTGAAAACAACAAAAAAATAATCTATTTCAGTGTCTTTTGACAAATAGTCAAGACGTTTTTTTCAAGGGAAACACTGTGAAGATGCTTTCTTCCATACAGTCAAGTCCATTTTTTTCCATTTTGAAGGGAATGACACAGGCATATTTTTCTTTTATTTTCTTAATATTTTTTTTTCTACTAGAAGACTTGACAGGTAGATTATTTTTGGAAAAAAAAACCCAAAACCATAAAGAAGCCAAAACACCCCCAAAACACCGCAAAACCCCAGCACTCAAGTCTCATTTTTATTTTTAATAGTTGTAGTTGGGCTTCTGTTTAGTCAGCATTTTTGTGATCCTACTTGCAATATGATTTTCACTGATGATGGGTATTTATATATGCACATCAGGCATTCTGCAAAGTGCATGACATTTCAGTGTAAAGTAGGATATGCTGACAAAAACAGTCCTCAAAGTTAGGCACCTAGACCTGCTGGAAACAAGTTTTGAAATTCTTAAAATGCCAGGCTGCGTCTTGCCTGTAAAACATGATTGAACTTTGCATATTTTTTTTTAATCAAAAAGTCTGTTACACACCTGAGTATAGTACACTGAGGTGAAGATTTTGTGGCTGTTCTGGTTTTGGCTGGGATAGAAATAATTTTTTTCATAGTAGCATGTACAGGTCTGTTTTGGATATGTACTGTATCAAATAGTGATGATAAATAATGTTTTAGCCATTGCTGAGCAGTGCTTACACAACATCAAGACCTTTTCTGTTTCTCACACTGCCCCACCAGCAAGTAGCCTTGGGGTGCACAAGAGGTTGGGAGGGGACATGACTAGGACAGCTGACCCCAACAGGTCAAAGGGACATCGCACACCATATGATGTCATCCTCAGCAATAAATACTGGGAGAGGAAGGATGAAGGGGGGAATGTTTGGAGTTATGGCCTTTGTCTTCCCAAGTAACCGTTACTCGTGACGGAGCCCTGCTTTCCTGGGGATGGCTGAACACCTGCCTGCCCATGGGAAGGAGTGAACGAATTCCTTGTTCTGCTTTGCTTGCATGTGTGGGTTTTCTTTTCCCTCTTAAACTGCCTTTACCTCAACCTAGAACCTAGGAGTTCTCTCACTTTTATGCTTCTGATTCTCTCCCCCATGCTAATGTGGGTGGGGTGAGTGAGCAGCTGGGTGGGGCTCAGCTGCTGGCCAGGGTTAAACCACAACAGTGATTTACTGCCACTTCTACAACTTTAAAAGGATTTCAGATCTAAACTTTTTTTCAGCCAAAATTTAGTTAACAATGAAGGAGTTACCAGAATAAAGTTTTTACATGCTCAGATAAATTAAACGTGTTAAACCTAAACCTGGCTAATCAAATGGGCTTTTGTTCACTTCAATATATATATTTTGTATAGACATTCAGCTTTTGAAATTTAGCTCCTACAAGACAATCCTAAGAAGAAACATCTAGGAAGTACAAAATAGCAAAGAGGGTGTAGACATTACACCATTGAGAGAGAAAAAATCTGGAGAAAGGAAGACTTAAAATCAATTGAGAAGGATTGGTTCAGAGATCACCTGTGCAAACGGGAGCCTCGCAAACCCATGGGCCCCGATGGGATGCACCCACAACTGCTGAGGGAGCTGGAGGATGATCTTGCTGAGCCACTCTCCATCATCTTTGAAAGGTCGCAGAGGACACGAGAGGTGCCTGAGGACTGGAGGAAACCAAATGTCACTCCAATCTTCAAAAAGGGCAAGGAGGACCTGGGGAACTATAAACCAGTCAGCCTCACTGCCATCCCCGGAAAAATGATGGAGCAGTTCATCCTGGAGGTCATCTCCAGGCATGTAGAGGACAAGAACATTATCAGAAACAGTCAACATGGATTCACCAAGGGAAGATAAACTTGACCAACCTGATAGCCTTCTGTGGTGGCGTGACTGGCTGGGTCAGTAAAGGGAGAGCAGTCGATGTTGTCTGTCTTGACTTCAGTAAGGCATTTGACTCTGTCTCCCATAGCATCCTCACAGGCAACTTAAGGAAGTGTGGGTTGGATGAGTGGACAGTGAGGTGGATGGAGAACTGGCTCAACAACAGAACTCAGAGGGTCATGATCAATGGAGCAGAGTCTGGATGGAGGCCTGTCACTAGTGGTGTTCCCCAGGGGTCTGTGCTGGGTCCAGTCCTGTTTAACATATTCATCAATGACCTGGAGGATGGGATAGAGTGTAACCTCAGCAAGTTTTCTGATGATACCAAGCTGGGAGGAGTGGCTGATACACCAGAAGGCTGTGCTGCCATCCAGCGAGACCTGGACAGGTGCAAGGACCTGCACCTGGGGAGGAACAACCCCATACACCAGTACAGGCTGTGGGCTGAACTACTGGAAAGCAGCTCTGTTGATAAGGACCTGGGGGTGCTGGTGGACAACGAGCTGACCATGAGCCAGCACTGTGCCCTTGTGGCCAAGAAGGCCAATGGTATCCTGGGCTGCATTAAAAGGAGTGTGGCCAGCAGATGAAGAGAGATTATCCTCTCCCTCTGCTCTGCCCTAGTGAAGCCACATCTGAAGGACTGTGTCCAGTTCTGGGCCCCCCAGTTCAAGAAGGATGTGGAACTGTTTGAGCAAGTCCAGCGGAGAGCTACCAAGATGATCAGGGGGCTGGAGCATCCCCCTTATGAGGAAAGGCTGAGAGACCTGGGTTTGTTTAGCCTGGAGAAGAGAAGACAGAGGAGGGATTTCATCAATACCTATAAATATCTGAAGGGTGGATGTCAAGACGATAGGGCCAGACTTTTTTCAGTGGTGCCCAAGGACAGGACAAGGGGCAATGGGGCACAAGTCGGAACACAGAAAGTTCCACCTGAACACAAGAAAAACCTTCTTTCCAGTGAGGGTGCCAGAGCAGTGGCACAGGCTGCCCAGGGAGGCTGTGGAGTCTCCTTCCCTGGAGACATTCAAAACCTGCCTGGACGCGTTCCTGTGCCCCCTGCTCTGGGTGTCCCTGCTCAAGCAGGGGGGTTGGACAAGATGATTTCCAGAGGTCCCTTCCAACCCCTACCATTCTGTGATTCTGTGATTCTGTGATTCTGAAAAATCCTATCTTCATTTTGTTTTTTTCAAAATGATTTCATGTGGATTTAAAAATAGCTAACATTATGTCGAGATATAGATATATGCAGATAGTTGCAAAGCATAAGTGCAAATATTTAGATATTCTGGAACACAGATGAGGAGAGAATATGTGTAATTGTAGCATGTATGTATGAAATGTTTAATAAGCCTATCAAATATAATTTTAAAATTAATAGTGAAAGTTACACTAGCAGACAGGAATTGACAAATATTTATCCTTCATTTGTGCTTTGCATTTCTTTTATCAGATGAACCCCTCTTGCTAGCAAGCAGGGTATGTAACAGGTATACACAGAACTCATCAAAATAGTAAAACAAAAATTTAGCTGTCAAAGTAAAGCGGAACTGTGCTGGTACAGAAGCTGGGTTCAGAAACAGCTGATGCTTGTATACCAGCTTGTGCTTCACAAGCACTCTTGCAATTTTCATCTTAAATTTCCTCAAAAAAAGGGCAGAACATCATAAGCTCTTACAGTTACAAATAAAGCACTTAACATGCAGCAGTCTGCAATACACCTGTACAGCAGTATAAGTAGTTTGTTTTATGAAACAAATGGGTTAATTCAGCTTCTCAGTAGTGGCAATGTAAATGCCCAGCTTGTCTACTTTTAACACTCCTTTCTTGGAAGAAACCTTAAATGGCAGAACTAACACGTATCACCACAGCACTCTGTTTTGGTGTTCTAAATGGACCAGCGGAATGTTCCCTGTGACTCTTGGTATGAAAGGAGAGGCGGCCTGTGGTCTTGCTCAAGCTCCACAGTCACCTGCAGCAATGAACACAGAAGAGCTATGCAAGGTTGTGCCCCAGCTGTGACAGCTTTGCAGAGTCTGCAGTGGACAGCTCCTGATCCTGGCCACCCTATCACTGACTACTTGCATTCTGGGCAAAGCTGAATAAACTGCTCACCTTATGATCTTAACCTTCAGGATAGAAGGAGAGGTTTTAAACACTTGTCTAGTTATTCTAAAATGTTTTATTCATCAAGAAATACAATATCAAAGAAGATATAAACTCAGTCTGCTAACTATTGCTTGCCTCTTGTGATGAACAGAAGGGGTCCCACTTACCTTATTGCCAAAATACAGACCTTCCTGCCACTAAATGGCTTTCTTAGAACTACTTAAGCAGCAGTCTTTGCATAAATACTTATTAAACACTAAAGGAAGGGGACAAAAGCACCACCCACTGACTAGATAAATTTGATAGGAACTTCTGTAAAAAATGTTTAGTTGAAGTTTGTAATGTGCTTCAAGGAGCAATCAAATAACATCCTAACCACAGGAAAAGTTATCTTCCCTGTGACTACCGGTGCTTATCAAATATTTTATTTCTAAACTTGATCAATGAGTTTCTATTAAACATTTTTGTGACAGGCTCAGCCGGGGCCTGTGGCGGGTCCATTGAAGCCATCTGAAACCCACCGTGTCCAGCGCGGGGCAGCCCTGGCTGCTCCTCACAGGTGCCACACCTGCAGCCTCTGATGCTGCTGGTGCTGCCAGCATATGGGCACCTGCAACTGGCACAATCCTGCCTTCCTGAAATTGATTATTTTGCAGTATATTTCATGTTGGAAGTTGTGCATTGCCAAAGCTTCTGTAACATTTTTTTTTTTTTTTTTGACTGAAATACATGAGCAAACCCACAAACTCAACCCAGAAGACTGACTGGTACTCATTTTTTCACCCTGCTGTGCCTCTTTCTGACCATGAGAGTAAGTGGAAGTCTGAAATGTGAGGGAAGTTTTCTTTACCCAGTGCTCTTAACCCACCCAAGAGTGTTGCTTATAACTTTCCCCTCTCTCCTACTCTTCCCTTGGACCTGTCTGTTCTGAAGTCTGTTTTGGGGAGATTTCTAACCCATGTTTCCAGGCCTAGGAGGATAGTGAGGAGGATTTAGGCTCTGATGATGAATGTGATCATCTAGTCCCTTACTTTAATCTAGATTATGGCTGCTTAATTGTCACAAATTATTTAATATTTCTACGTATATTTTAAATGATGTGCAGTAAATCATAGCTCAAAATATTTTGATCCTGTATAATTTATCATGCTTTGTATTTTTACTGAAGTGGAAAGATACTAACTTGGCAGATAAACTGGCTGTGCCTTTACTGATAATGACAGTCACAGAAGAAAAATATGATTAAGAAACAAAGAACAAGAAGGAAAATTAGCCTCATGTTCATTATAATGATCACAATTCAATGTAATTATAACAAATATGCAAATCAGATTTATGTTTTATCAGGGTTTCTTATAGTTTATCATCTTTTGATGGTCTATAAATCAGTAGAAACAAGTTGGTAAAACTACCCCAAGAAAGACAAAGAAATAAATAAAAATACCACAAACCACAAAAATCCCTGGTCCTCATTCCCCTTCATACAAGCATCCCTACCTTCAAACACGAAAAATCTGTGCAAAGAAAAATAAACTTTTAGAGATAAATCCAATCAGTGTGACAATAAAAATGTTTATTGAACCTTTTAGTAGAAAATTTTTTATTTTTTTTTTCACAAGCATGTGGTTTATAGTATTTTATATAGGCTGAAAAACAATGGACAATTCTATTTACTCAAGGCAAGCATGAGCTACTCCCTGAGTGAAAAACAAGTTAAATTACTGTACCATCACTAACTTCTGTTGCTCAGAAGGGTCCCCAAGCAATCTGATGCAAGAAGATGATAATAATGTGATAGGATAACTTGAAATGTGATGGTCTATGGTTATATTGTGATCAGACAAGAAAAAAAGAGGTTCATTTTCTTTTCTCTTTTTGGCAGTTTGCTTGATTAAAATGACTGGCATTTTCTCTCCTTATCACTTCCAAGATGAACAGCCTCTGCAAATTGAAATTATCAACAAGTATAAATCACCTAAGAGGAAAATGCTGTGAACTTTTCAGTCTCCGGCGTTGTATCTGTGTAACTACCAAGTCTGCTACTAATGCCAATGAAGGTTTTATTGCAAAAAGCAAAAGCACCGTGGATAACATGCAATAAATACTTAAGTAGACTCACTGAGAAGTCGTTGATTATTCTTTTTAAGGAAGATTGAACTACATGTACCATTACTGGTACCTTTATATTTTTATTGAAAAGCTGGAGTGAAGGGCTAACTGGAAAGGGGAATTGAACCCTTCCTGCACTTAATAAACATTCAAACTCTTGCCTAGGATGGATAAAACTCACTTTCAAGAAGAGACTGTTCTTGTGCTGATCTATACCAGCAGTTGCAGATTTAGTGGTTGGTTACTCCAACTAGTGTTGCAGAAGTAGGCAGATAAAGAACTGCACAATTCTCTGAGCTTCTTATTTATACTCATGGTATAAGGTACATCTTCAGTCTTCTGCTGGAGTGTGTAGTTAATGCCAGAAGTAAAACTTTCTAAGTACTGGAGACAGGATTATTTTAACTGCTAACCACTCCATTTCTACCATGTCAGTGTTGGAATAAAATTATATCTGGGGGGTATCCTTACTCATACTTAACAAAAGACAACATGTTCTGGAATGGTTCCCAAAGATACTTGCAATGCTTCTCTCAGCGTAGAACAGCACCCAGTCTATGTCCACACACCATGGCCCATATCTCCACCCTCACTTTTCTCTTGCAGCTCTCAGGTTTGGAAAACTTTAATTACAGCCAGCCATTCATTCACAGTGCTGGCCTATGTCCAGCAGCAATGATTTGCCTGGTATTTACAAGAGATGTTGGCTGTGGAACACATTTCAGTAGCAACGTAGCGATCTTGCAGGAGGCCTTCTTCAGCTAATTTTTGTCCTTGATTCCCAATGACAAATCCAGCCCAGAACCCAGGGTTTTGGCTTTTAAAGATCCATTGTTTTGTGGTTCATGTGCAGGCCAGTTCTGAGACTCAGATGGTCACAGATTAGCAGTGATTCCATGGCTTTCTTGCAGTAAAAAATTTGGTCCAGTTTTGTAGATCACAAAAGTATTTTATGATCTGCCCTAGACTTTTTCTTGTGCATCTCACATTTGGAGCATCTGATTCCATCAGCAGTGATCTAACAAACCTCTTCTACTAACAAACAACTCAACATACTGGGACTCGATTCTGTGCCACTGAAGCATCTTCTTCTATTTTTAGAAAGCTTCTTAGGCTTTGAGGAATGTTATGAAATGGATGAGGGTCCTTGCTTCGGAAGGCAGGGAAAGCACAGCTGACATGCTGCATGTCCACAGTACTGCTAAGGAAGATTCCCACAAGTGGAGGGGTCTTGCATGCGCCACAGTGTTGTCTGCCATGGAGGTTAATCCCCTAGAAGAGTAAGGCCCTGTAGCATGAAACTCAGAAATGCAGAACACCAAAGGCTGCACACCAAAATGAGTGTGAACATTCCCGTAATTTTTCTATGGCCAACAAAAACATCTTTATCTGTGATTCATCATGTTACACTGAGAAGCAACTCAACCATATGGGAGATTTTAAAATTTATTTTACCTACTAACTGTGCTGTTTACATATTGTATTGCCTTTGTTATGATTATGCTCTGTTATGATTATGAGGCAGTAGAAGCAAATGAACACAAGAAAAATAAACTCTTTTTCTGCACACATACTTTGCAATGACCAGCAACAATGAAAAGTACAGAAAATGTGATATTGAATGAACAGCTCTTTCAAAATATAATGGTCTCTAAAGGAAAAAATTTAATAAGGTACCAGCAGTTCTTTATGGAAGCAAATATTCATTTTTTATGCCATTAGCTCTTAGCCATCCCTTGATATAGAAAGCTTAATGGTGCAGAGAAGTTTACAGAAGCGTTTTGCAATAGGCTGTATTGGATCAACAACGTAAATGTGGGCACATATAGGCAAACACACAGGTGTGGAAAGAAATTACTTCAGGTTAAAGTTGCCACAACAGAAAGCTAAGGATTTATCTCATCGTTAACCAATGTATTGGAAAATATTTGCTTTCTTTCTTTGCGGTTTATGATGTGTACTAGCTTCTGTTCTGTTAAAGAGTGCTTCTTTGTGCTGTCCTGGTAGCTGCACGGAGAGTCTGGTGTAAATATATCAAGGAGGGAGAACCTCCTTCTGAGAAGAACTGACAAATGTTTGTGCAGAGAAGTTTCCAGAGCATGAGGGTAGGGCATCCATGAAAAGAGGAGATTAAGTGTGTGAGAAACACAGCCAGAAGTGACTCAACAGCACGGTAGAGAGCAGGAAAAGGCTCAGAAGAGCAGGCATTTGAACAAAGTATCAGAGTTAACACAATGAAAAAGGCTCCTTGGGATGCAGAAAGGTCTGTGTAACGTCTCCTGCAAACCAAAAAGTTTCCAAAAGGCTGCTGGCCTGCATGGGAGCCTGTAAGAAAGTAATATTGATGATGGAAACACAGAGGGAGAAGAATGACCCTCCCTCACTAGGTCACTTTTGTTCACATGTCTTATTCTGTGAAAGACATTCTGCCAGCAGGATGTAAACAATTTAAAGCATATAATAATTATTTATTCACTAATATACACAGTAGGTAGGCAGGACAACCATGTTACTATGTTAGGCATTAGCACAGTTGCTCTGAACATCTCCCTGTTACATCTTGCACTCAGTTCTTCTGACTGGACTCTCAAGTCATTTAATTTCCCTCCAAACCTCCAGCTTCCTCTCAGCCCTAGATCCTACTCCTGGTCTCTGTTTTTCCCTTACTAAACACCCACTATCTCTCCTAACTCCCCATTAAGTCTGTTCTTTTCAGATGTGTTTTCCCATTTTTCTCCTCAGATACTTGCTGCTTCCTCCCCCATTCCACACTCAACACTTCCTTGCTCCCACTGGTTAAAGGTTATTGCATTAAACCTTTTGGTGACTACCTGGGCTGACTTCTGTGAGGGCATGAAGGGATTGCACAGTCAGAAAAGGAACAGCCATCTGGTAGTGCCCTTTTCCTGACCATTCCTGTACTAGCTGGAGCTGTAGAGCTTCCTGAGGAGACCCTAATCTGGCTCTGAAAAATAGCACCTGAGCTAAAACATGGGAGGTTTCTGAGAATGTATAGTGTATTTAAGGCAGACATGGTGAGGGCTGTATTTGCTGTAAACACAGCTGTGTACATTGCTGTTCCTGAAGAATGAAAATATGGTCAATGTGATTAGATGTTGTCATCTGCTGGAAAAGCATATCTGTGATTTTCTTCATGAACATGAAGGCAGCAATTTTCTTGCCCACACACAGATATCTAGTGTCATTTAAGGTGCTCTAGGTTATCTGAAAAATCCTCAGAAGGCTGGCAGATACAACCAAGAGAACACCCATGTCCTTGTGGAGAATGAGCACTTTGTACGACACCTGTGCAGACAATACCATGAATATCTTTAGTGGAGCTATATTTAGGCAATTGAACTGGCTAAAATGCTCCCTAATGATCCTTGACCTAAGAACTACTGTTTGCACAGTTGAGAATAGCCTGCTGTAACAACTGAGAATAAATTTTCATTCATAATTTTTAAATTTTTAGTGCAATTTTTATCTGTCTAGTGGTTTGCCTGTTGTAATAAATGTTATCCCAAATCTGTGTGTTGCTCAGTTGTGATTCAGGGGCCTCTATGCAATTTAGGTTTCCAAGTGATTTTTCTGCTACACTGATAAATTCCTTAGAAATAAAAATATCTTTTCATTTCTTTGAAATCCTGGACAGGCAGAATTTATTTTTAAACAAACAGGCATCTCAAGGGATAAAAAAAGAACATTTTTGGACAGAGCAGTTACAATCCAAACTGAACTTTTTAAAGTGTAGTGCAATGAAATGTGACAGGAATAAGCATAGGAGAAATACAATATGATGCAAAAGGAATAAAATAACCCAACAAGACTTAACAGAATATTGCAGGCAGCTTCGCTATAAGTATCATAAATTGTCCGTAGTGACCCTGTAATTGATTGCACAGGAATAGGTGAGTTAACTGCATAAAGTTATACTAGAGCTACAAATAGGAAGGAATTAGGGCCTTAAAACTGTGGTTCCATGTATGTTTCTTCTATAATGTTAGCTTAAACATCCCCTGTCCTGTGTCAGCATGACTACTGATATGTTGGAACAGTTCAGGGAATTCATACAGTTGAAAAATACTGCTGCAAATAGAGGTGTTAATTTGCAGCTAGTCTAGTTGCTGTTTCTCCAGTATCATTCAGTGCATGACTGCACAAACAAATATTCCTACAAAACAGTTTTAAGAGAAGTGGAAGGCATGGGAGGAGGGATGAGCATACACAAACAGGGGATCCTGAGCAGACTGGCCAACTTTGGCATCAAATGTGAAACATCAGCCAAAAAGACTTCTCAGACAAGAATAATTTGTCCTTGGCACATATGAATGCATGTATCCTTTTCTTTTCTTAGTGGGGGAAAAAGAAAAAAATTAAAGCCTTTTGCTGGTTTGCCTTTAATGTGCTGGAGGTTACAATGAGTCAGGTTTGCTAAAAATCTATAGATTTTTACACCATTTATTTAGATATTTGATCCTTTTGACCATATTGAATATGGAAATATATATCTAGGTACACTGATGATTGAGTGATGAAATAAGCCACCCATAAAGGTGTGAGATACATGTAAATATTTATGTACACTAGGAAGTTTCGGTTGCAAAAAGACATAATTGAAGAGGGGTTCTTTACTAGCCTACTTTTCCTTATTTTTTCCCCTTTTGATTAAACCTTTGCATTTCTTTTCACTGCAGTATCTCTGATGCTTGCTGGGTCTTTTTCTACTACTCTTCTTCCATTGTACCTCTGCAACTCAGTCATCTACATCTCTCCTTCTTTCCCCTCACAGCTAACTTCCCACACACTAACTCTTCTGTGCAGGAGTTAGTTTTTCTGAGCTAAAAATTGCTGAAAAAACTATGAAAGACGGAGGTCTGTTTTTAAGGAAGAAAATGGAAAGCAATATAACTCAGCTCACAGCAGAGGTTTCAGTTGTTATCATTTCTATATGACTCTATTTGTCACATGTGATAAGCAGAAGGTAGAGGTGCAGATGTAGGCAGAGGAAAGCTACTCACTGCCTGGTAAGAGCACTCAACTCTCCTTTTCAAAACACCACCTTTTTAAAGCAGTTCTTTCTGAAGCTGCAAAGTGAACTTCTGGCCCTGTGAAGTGCTCCATTAACCTCCTCACAGTGAGGGCAAATAAAGGACATATTGGTGGATCTTTACCTAATACTCTGGTCTCATGAATGAGGTTCTTAAGAGAATTGGATCTGCCTCTGCCATTAGAAACCTTTTGGCTGAACACCAACTAGCCAGCAGTGGAGCCATTGTAATGATATAAATCATTGGAACCATTTTTAAGATAGTGCTCATAAGAATACTCTCTCCAGGCATGTGCAGAGTTAGCAGTTGTACCAAATCACAAGATCAGTCTGAACTACTCATATATTTTCAGATTTCCATACCACCCTATGTGATTGAGGAAATTGTTATTGCACTGTGTGAATGGAATATGCAGGTAGCACAGGGCAACACTAAAGGGGAGATGACTGCACTCGCACCTCATGGGAATAGCATCATCTTGATTCTTGGGTGAATTACTGTGTAGTTTAAGTAGCTAATTGGTTAGTTAAGGTTTTCTGAAGTTCTAAATCCACATTTCCTCTTGTAGCAAATTGTTTCTGTTTAAAAAAAAACAGGATTTCAAAGAGAAAATTGTGTCTAAACTATTAAGCAATGTCTTGCAGTGAATGTAGAGGTCTGGGGAAGATGTTACGTTCTGGATAGTCTTTCCAAATTCTGTCTTACTGCATTACTTTGACTCATGGAAAACAGAAGTTTAACAGATACCAGAGTCGAAAATGCCTGTGAATACTTATGCGTTCAAGTTTGGAAAATAAAATAAAAGTACAAAATATTCTGGATTCTCTTTGAAAATAACTTTTTTATTTTTGCCAAATATGTCTACCATCAAAACAAAATTGTGTTTTCATTTTCCTGTATTGTGGTATGCAATGCACCTTTAAGCAACGTGGCCTTTCATTTCTCCTCTTTGAAACTGTAAGGGCAAAAAAACAAGCAGGGAAAAAAATCTGTACTGTGGATTGTAGTTTAAAGCTAAAAGGTAGCACTTACACCAAAGCTTCACCCAGAAATCAGGAACCAACCTGAATTAGGCAAGGTTGAGACCTGCAGCGCATGTTGGTGAGACATCACTGATTTCATTCATTAAACAACCATCTCACTTTGCCAACCAAACTGCCATTTGTGACCTGTCCTCTCTTTTCTTAATTCTCCAGCAACTTAGTAGGTTAGAGAAGAGGTCCATCCAGCCTGTTATCCTTATTCTTTACAAGTGTAAAGAATAAGACCTTGCGGAAGAAGGAGAAACAGGGAAAACATCTAGTGGTATTTCTCCAGTATACTTTTCTGGTCTCTAGTGATTTGTGCCAGACACTGCCTGAATCCTATCCACATCTTAGTGGTTTAATAATCCTTTCTGCCCACAGTCCCTGGGTTTTTTTGTGTTTTGTTTTTGGTTGGTTGGTTTGTCTTGTTTGTTGGTTTGTTTGGTTGGTTTTGATTCACCTTTTAAACCGTCATGCAATTTTAGCATCTATAATGTCTTTTTGCCTGACCGTGGCTATTTATTAGATGAAAGGAACCTTGTTAGTTACAAGCCTTCCCTCCCACACTCCCTTGTTGTATTGTTCCACTACAAGGAAAATAAACATATGCTTAAAAGTACTATTGTATTTTCAGGACTTAACAGTACTATGAACAGATCACAGTGTGCTGTGGGAGTAGATAGTTGAATAACTGCTCTGGTTCAAGTTGCTTTTCTGACTGTGCTTTATCCGATTCCACACAATTGCCATAGGCTTAGGCACAGGTACTTAGACGTCATGGTGTGACTCTGTGCAGCCCCTATCTGGGACACAGGGGATCATCTGCAACCTGGCATGCACAGAGTTTTTCAATCTATATTAAAGTATTTTACCTGCTCTGGGGACTACCGTGATACAGCAAGAATAAGATCAGCCTTTGGGCAAAATAAAGGGCTACTTTAAATCTGAGTAGTAGTCTTTATTCCTATTTCCTCCAGCCAGAAAAACTTTTTCACCAAGAATGATTCTGTCTTTTCCTTTCCCTATTAATATTCCAGCTAACAAGATGAAATACTTTGATGTCTGCGTAAGGTTGTTTTAAAAGTATCAAATAAAGCATGATTTATATTAGAATGTATATATCACTGTATTTTCACAGCTAGCTATATTTTCTGGGGTTTTTGCCTTTAGTGTTCTATTCCTGAAAGCTTAATGAAGGCTTGGGATTTCAGAGAAGTCTAACTTATACATCCAACTTGTATTTAGAAGTAGTGATAAATGTAGTTTAAGTCCTTTAGGATCCTGTGGAGAGACAGAGCACAAAAATCTTTTCTCAGATGTATTCAAAGGGATCATGAATGACCAGGTTAATTTGTAGAATATTGGATTTAGGAATTCAAAGGCACAATTTATCCCAAGATCTAGCTTCAAAAGAAGGTAAATGGGGTATAGGGAAATATTCAAGGGTGTATAGAAAGGTTGTTTTTATATTTGTCTATTAAAAAATGCCTAAGGTGAGATCTATGGAGAAGAATGTGTTCAGGAAGTTATATGGAACAATTTTTTTTAAGCACAGAGTTCCCAGGGGATGAATAGGAGGAGTATTTGAGGACAGATTGTCCTAGAAATAGGTTCGTTCATCCAAGCAAAGCATGGATGGATTATTGCCAGCAAGCTGAATGTATTATAGCTTGTATGTACTGCAAATGCATTTACTGGGGGAAAAAAAAAATCAGACAAATCAGACAGCATTTGTAACCTCAGTATTAGTTAAGTGGCTTTCTATACTCTCTTCATTTTGATGGTGTCACTGATACATTTTTTAAGGAAAAACCCCACTATTATTTAAAGAAATAATCAATTTGCTGCAGACAGGAAAAAAAGCTGCTTTTATTTTGCAGGATTTTACTCCTGTCTGTCATAGAAATATCAAAATGGGCTGGATGTGTCTGCTGGCATGAAGTGACAGTACAGACACCTGCAGCCTATCTGTATGAGCAAGAAAAGGCTACTGCAAGAAAGTCTCCCGAGGAATTTCTGAAAGCAAGCCATGTTTGAGATAGAGCCAGGAACAAAATCAGGTTAAAGAAATACAGAACAACAAGGGAAGGACTCCTTGGCATACTACAGTAGATAACAATCCTGCAATAATACAGCAAATATGGAAAAAAAAAAAATGCAAAAAGCAAGATTCCAAGTTGGGATTTCTAAACAATGTCACAAACAACCAACAAAGAAGGGGGTCAAGAATACTTCTTTCAGTCAGCTGAATTATTTTTAGGTACGCTAACAGTGTGCTATGAAGGCTGCCCAGATGCACTGCACTCTGAGCAATACACATTCTGCTGCTAAGCAAGAGAACAGTTGGATGTTATTCCTTGCATTGTTAGCAGTCAGCAGCCTGCAAATAGAGGCCAAATAATATATTAAAAAACACAGAGCCTTTGCAAATATTATAAAACAGGAAATAGGGGGCTGTTGTGCAATGTGGCTACTGGAGTGTTTTCTGGCCTCAGTGCCAGCATTTGAAGGGCATATGTGGGATTGAACTATTTTTTTCTTTTGAGTATTGGACCAGTATATGGAAAAATTTAATTCCTGGAAATCCTATGCCCATTGTGAACCATTTGGACATAACAATGGATGTTTGGCTAGCCTGTTGAATGTTGTTATTTTTTTCAAATAACAAAGAGCTGGAGTTAAGAAATAAACCTTTAAACAAAGGCCATTTATGTTGGACTGAGTTCCATTCTGCTACTTTTCCCATTTTATACTCTGGGGCTGCAAAATATATCAGCACAAATTTTGTCATGCACCAGCTGCTGAAATGACATTTTCTCTGTCCAAATAACCATGGGGTTTCAATTAGGGAACTTAATCTAAAGCATTCATCCTTATAGAGAGATAAAGGGTGTGTATGAAGTCTGTTTAGATCAGCATACTCTAACTGTGTCTTTAAACTTCTAATATACACATTAGATTACAAGCAATGGGTAGAAAGACATAACCTTTTCATGGGTCAGTTGTCAGTGTGACTGCTTGCTGAAATGTATACAGAAAGAGCTGTCTGTGCATGTATAGAGGAGTTATCATACCTGCCTTCTGCCTTGCATATGCCTCACCTTTCCAGAGGGAATGCATCCACACTGCAACCTGAAAACACAAAGCAGGAGACCTCAGTTCAGTATAACTCAAACAGGGAAATGAAAGTAGTACCAGATCAGTTTATTTTAGTCACGCTGGGAGTTGCTCCTGTTAGGCAATTGAAGCAAATGACTGGTGAGCTGCCAGGTATGGCTATGCAAAACAATTCCTGTGGTTGTGATTTTTCACTGCCATGACACAGACGTGAAGGACAGCACAAGAGCTGATTAAGTGTCTGTGAGATCAGCTTAGGAAAGTAGGAATTACACTGGTAATCTAAACTGATTCTAGTGTTGAAAATCAGCTTTCTAAATAATTTTTGGTGTGAAAATAAACTCTGTGTACATATACAGCACTATGGGAGGGTAGAGAGGGCAGTTTTCCAGAGAAGTTGACCCAGTAGACAGTTCAATGGAGTTGGGTGTGTTTCAAAATAATCATAGACAAACTAAAATCTGAATGAAACGGCAATAATTTTTTTTCCTTCTCTCTCAAAGGCTGTATGCAAGACTGTTCATGAGCTGTTGTTTGTGATAAACATTACAGAGATCATGAATTCTGTAAGATTTTTCTTTTTGTGTGCTTTTCCCTTCCCTTGCCATCTTCTTTCCCCTGTAGATCATCAACCTTCTGACCACAGTACTCATGGGCTAGAATCAGAATTTCTTCTGATACTAGTAGCAGTTTTCTTCCTATTCCTCCATAATTTTGTAGGCTATTATTCCATTTTTGTACACCCAACCCATGATAATAAAGGAGGACTGGATTTGGGAGGCATGCCACTGTTTCCTAACTTCTGAAAAATCCAGAATATTTTGCTGAGCACCAGAGAAAATAAATGTTGGTAGGTATTTTTTGGTGGGACCCAGGAGACGACTCAAAGGCTGTACCCCATCTGAAAGATATAGGCATGCACCTGGATGTTGGTTTTCCTCAAAAAAAATTAGAGCAGGTGTTTGGAAAGTAGATTTTACTCTAAAAGCCAAATCTCTTTCTTTCCGAATGCCTTGAAATGAGCTGAAAGTTGCAGGTGTAACAGGAGGGGGCATCACAGGTCTGAAGACACACCTCCTCCTGTGCCTGCACAACCCTGCACAGAGTCAAGTGCTGCCTCTCCTCTCATGCAGTAGAGGGGAGTCCAAAATTGAGACTCATCCCTCCCTGCTGTTGATGTTGGACCAGTTTGTAAAACCAGTGGTGAGATGCTTCACTGCAGTTAGTCAGGCTTACTGCACTGAACAAAATCATATCTTATAATAATACTGCAGCTCTGGTGGCTCAGAGGCACTGTGTATGCAGAAATATGGAGCCATAATTCAGTACGTAGTCCTGGTCAGCCCACAGCGCATAGCAATCGATTAAATTTTGCATAGTACACAGTACATAGTATGTGTGTCAGTATATGTAGAGAAAGATAGCTCAAGAAGCACAAGGTTTTTGCTACGAACATGGGATGATTTAATGATCACCTCTTCTAGGTAAGCCTTGTAGATTCCTCAAGAAGCAATGGGCTCGTTTTGCATGCCTGTCCACTAAATGTAAGAAGTACACAATTAATACCCTTACATTTGTAGAATGTATTGCATACATATATAGATTTACTATATCTTCTATATATTTTCTCTCTATATATTTACTATATCTATTCTTAATACATTTTCTATAATCAGACTCCCAAGCCCGTTATGCAGTCAAATACAAACATACTTGGAAAATTAATTTTGAAATTAAAGATGTCAATGTTTTTATAAAATGTAAATATTTTCATCATTTAAGTAAGCTGAAGCCATGTTTGACTGAAATTACAGTAAGGTCTAGCAGAAAGGTTTCTAAGAGCTCAGAAAGGCAGTTAAGGAACAGAATTTACCTGTGTTCTCAGACCCTTTGGTCATTGCAAATGTAGGTAAGATGTGAAATGAAACTAGTCAGGCAAGTTCACAACAGCTCAGTGTGTCTAAAGAGGAAGCAGACCTTTCTGATTTGTGACCCAGAAAAGAAAATGAGCATTTCCCAAATTATCTTCTCCATTGAAATTAATAATTTCAAGTTCTTCAGAGACCATCTGACTTCCTCCTAGATCTTCACATTGCATCCAGTCAAGGAATAAAAGCTATACATGTATGAACGGACATCATTAGCCAACACTGTTCACATGCTATCTTTCCTACATATTCAGAATGTTAAATGTCCCCAGCATCCATAATCAATGAACACATTATCGACTTCACAAATACGTCCATACCAAGTAGGTCAAATAGACAAAATTATGCTTTACTTCCAAAAAGGAGGCTACATTCATATATTGGTGGAACTGCTGTCTGTTGATTAGGCAAATTGGACTCACAGATGTGGTTAAGTGACTTATCCATTCACGTGGGTGCAAGCCATCTGGGTTTTTTATGTTGAAGCAAAATATATTATAGCTTGTTTTCAAGGCAAGATGAACCTTGCAGGTTTAAGTAAAAAAAAAAAAAATAGATTCTGCTGGTTGTGAAATATAACTGTAATACCTTGAGTGAAACTTGAGAATTGGATCCCTGTATGGATATAAATTAAAAAGTATTCACTAAAACCTGTTTGAAACAAGCTCACTACACTTTTCCCAAATGTTGTTATAAGTAGGTTTTTTAACAGAGCAAACACGTCTCCTGTACTAACATGATTTGCTGTATTTCTGCTTTCCAACATTGCCTAGTCTGTCATTAAGAAGGACAATATAAGTTTTTATTCCTTTGCAGATTAGGAATATAAATCTGCTTTTTTTTTCTTTCTAGATTAAGAACATAATCAGGACTCATTATAGTTAGCAGCGATAAGCCAAGGGGAAAAAGAGATGGATGCTGCTTTTTTAAAAAAAACCCCACAATCTGTATTTTGTGCTGATCGTATGCCATGTGACATTTCAGTGGCCGTCTGTACATTGTAATTATCTTTCCCTTCTACAGTATTTTTCCTCTGTTTTTTTTCTCTCCTTTCTCCTCCCCTCACCATCCCCACTCCCATAATATAGAAAATCTCTTCTAGAGTTAGCATTTCAGGTTTTCCATTTGCCATTTTTTGTAAGATTAGATTTCATAGCCTACACAGGGTAAGCCTACAGGAATATACTGATAAAGAATGGTTCTACTAGAGGGTACCTATTTTGCTCTCTTCTTTCCTTTCTGATTGCAAAAAGCAAACAAATTACTTACACTGGCACTATAAAATATATAATTTAGCCCTGTAAGAAAAATTACATGTATTTATTTTGGGAAATACAAATACACTGTAAGATATATATATTTTTAAAATAATCACCAAAATGCTTAATGTTAAGTTTGTTGTAAAATTTTAAGTATTCTTAAAGTATCCATAAGAAAAAATAATAATAATTTTAAAAAATGGCCTCAGAGGTCTTTAAGGATTTTGTATATATCTTTTTGCAAGAGAGCCTTAGAAATAAATAATGAAGTAAATTCAATTCTGTATTGGTCATATAATCCTGCTGAAGGCAATGGATTTGCCATAGGTGAAGAGGAACAGAAATTGTCAAAATACAGTGTTGCTGAAACTTTTCAATATGATGACAAATGGACACTAAGGAGGGCTAAGAACACCTCCTTTGTGCCTTTTGGAGCAGATTGTCTGGAAGTGATGCATCCCATTGCAGTCATCAAGGCATCAACTGTTCATCTTATATGTCTTCATGCTGCTGTGCTGCATAGTATAGCAAAAATAATAAAAGGTTACTTTATTATATTATATATGTTAACTTCTCAGTTTGCATATAATAAAACAAATTTGTTTATCCTGTTTTTCTGTAGAACCAAAGGTAATGCAACTATTCTGTGTATCTATCTGACTGTCCATCTGCTTAAAATACTTTTTGATCTGTTACATAATTGGGCAAATCTGAGAGAACACTGGGTCTTAAGCGTTATGATTTAATCTAATTTGTACAAAAATTCTTGAATGATCTTTCAGAGATGTTGTGGTTCAGCCCCAGTCAGCAACTAAACACCACGCAGCCGTTCGCTCCCTCCCCCCACCCCTGTGGGACGGGGGAGAGAACTGGAAGAGCAAAAGCAAAAAAACCTTGTGGGATGAGATAAAAACAGTTTAATAATTACAATAAAATAATAATGATAATAATTATTATAATAATAGCAATAATTATAATAGAATTAAAAGGAAAAGGGAAAAAGGGAAAAAACCCAGAAACACAAACAATACAACTGCTCACCACCCACTGATCAACGCTGCCCATCCCCAAGGAGCGATTGCTGCTTCCCACCACCGGCCAGCCCCTCCCAGGTAACATACTGGGCATGACGTTACATGATATGGAATATCCCTTTGGTCAGTTTGAATCCGCTCTCTCAGCTGTGCCCCCTCCCCTCCCGGCTTCTTGTGCACCCGGCAGAGCATGGGGAGCTGCAAAAGTCCTTGACTAGTACAAGCACTGCCCAGCAACAACCAAAACATCTGTGTGTTACCAACATCGTTTTCATACTAAGTCCAAAGCACAGCACTGTGCCAGCTGCAGTGAAGAAAATTAACTCTATCCCAGCTAAAACCATGACAAGAGAGAAACCCTGAACCAGTGCCTTCATGAAGGCAAGGACTTGTCACTTCCAGTGACTTCTGAACACTGATATCAGACTTCCTTCTAATTACGCAATTCTTCTTCCAATGTATGTTTTCTTCCCTGTAACCAATGAGTCTCTTACACTACCTGCTACTTACTGTAAAGTTCCTTTAGCTTTCTAAACATCACATACTGAGACCATTTCAAAGCATGAAGACCTGACATTGTGTATAGACTTACAATCTTGCACTACGTTGATAAATTTATTTTTCATATTATAAACCTACTGAAAATGTGAGATGACAAGTATCTGAAATGAAAATTTAGCGTTTTCCTATATAAGTTCACTATTAGGTAGGAATATTCTAATTATGTTATTGTCATTTTGCCCCTAAAGAATTTTTTCATCTGAACTGAAGTTCCATTGAGATGCTAGAAATCCATTACAATGCTAACACATGGAAACATTTTTGAGTGACAATCAAAGTATAAGGAAATATATTCCTTGATACTATTTCACTCCACTGTTCCATTAGAAAAAATATTATACAACCTTTAAGCAGCATAAAAATGTTCAGATTTGTTGGAGAAAGCCCAAATTTGTATCTCTACTTTTGTCCCTCTAAAAACAAGGGAGGAGAGAAGGAAATAAACAGAAATCAATAGCATTTTATGTTGATTTTGAATTATTTTCGCCATTGCTTCTTTTTTCAAACTCAAGGATGTGAAAAATCAAAATAAAAGTAGTGGAAATGTCTGTCCATAAAAAAAAAAAAAGAAAAAGAAAAGGTTTTTACAATGTATTTACAAAAGACAAAAGATTACAATATTTGTTTTTTTCCCCAAAAAAATTCTCCTGTGAAATTTCTCTAATTCTGGAGAGTCATATTTTTACTTGCTGGGTATAATAAAAAAAAAAAAGGTGAAATACACAACTGAGTCCAAATATTCTTATTCTGAATATTTATGCTAACTCCAGTGGAAAGATAATCAACACACATTTCTTTCAGTTCTAATTGTAAATCATTGCTATCAGATGGTCCTGTAAATGTAAACCTCTTTTGCAAATATTTTTAGACAAGGCAAGTATAATCTGTGTATAGTTCACTAAAAACATAGGAAAGGAAAATTACAGCTTTAAAACTATTAGATTTTCTGTCCAACAGCTATCTTTAAAAAGTATGAGAAAAGGGGCTTTTATATCTCACTGTGCGTGTTGCAGCTTAATGGTATGTTTTGGAACTGAGCTCCAACATCCTTTTCTTACCTGAGAAGAATGGTATCTGATATACTGGTCCAACACATTCATTACACCATTCATGACATTTGGCCTCAGTAGAAGAAAATAACAGCAGGTATTTTAGAAGTTAAAAAGAATTTTTTGGGGGTGATCTAATCAAAAAGTACTGAAAGAGTAGGAGAAATTTCTTGTTTTCCTTAACTAGCATGTCCACAGGTGCCTAAAGGTAACATGTCCTCACAGGTAGGAACGCGGGACAAAACTTTGTTTTGTCATTCTCTTAAAAGAATATATTTCTTCCTACGCTCCGGTTTCACCTCTCTGCATTCAGATTTCATCCTTAGCCATCTGTTTCCGAACGACTGGCACCACATCGTTCAACTGAGAAAGAGCACGTGTACGCCAAGAAATGCAGACAGAGCTTTAGGTTTGTGGGCTGTGGGTGTTATAATCTACACTTCTGTAATTCTTAAGGACTGCGTATCAGCACTAAAAGGAGGCTGAGCAGAATTATGCCTTGTGGAGTTCAGATGCCAGGGCACCTATAAATAATTCATGACTAGGATCTTGTCTTATAACAATAATAGAATCCACTTATTATCCTAAACCTTCAAATTTTATTTCACAAGTGTAACTGAATCACAAAGAATTCTTGTTGGCATCAGTGACAGTAGACAAATGTTTTCACCACTGAAGGTTCTGCTGTCGGTTCAGGTGGATGTAAGCATATATTTTACAGCAGTTGCACTTTTGCTCAGTTGTTCATTTCACCAACATTCAGCGATGTTCTTGTCTCATGAAGTTGAGAAGAGCCAGTTTTCATGCATTTTCACAAATATCTCCCAGACATAATCTCAATGAGAGTAATATGCTTAGAAATATATTTTCATAAGTGCTAAAAATAGAGGCACATTATCACATTGGGATACCCAACAACCAGAGCAAGGACATGTTTTTGACGGTGGTCTTAAAGGGGCTAGCAGTTGTTCAATTTTGCTATACATTGCAAGTGTTGATGCAGGGTCAGAAGCAATGCAAAACCTATGGATCCATTGAAAAAAATTAATTGGCACTAACAGAAGAAAGAAATCGATTGTTATTCTGCTGCCTGTGCCATTGGAAGATGTTTGTTAATCATTGACATTATCTTCATGCTCAGCTTCTTGCCTTGCTGCTGTGGGGTTTTTTATCTGTTTTTTCTAGACAACCTGAATACCTCATTTCCAGATTCCTTAGTTAACTTTCAGTGTTATTCTTCTACCACTTGGTGTTAGAAGCACAACCTTTACATTTAAATGTGTAAAAGCCAATGCTCTGGTAAACAGAACTTGCAAGACTTGTCTATACTGTGTCTTGAGAGGCAGCTCAGGAACATAGAGTAGTAGATTTGTCCTCCATGCAAGCAGCGTACTGGGGAATGCAGTCCAAACGCAACTGAGGTGCTCTCTGTTGCAAAGGGAATACCAGCTGTCTGAGCGTACCCTCCAGCTCAGCCGCTGTCAGGCAGTTAGGATGCTGCCACATATATTGAACCGGACTATTCATGAGTGTCCTGGAAGCATTTTTGAAGATTAATTGTAGATCTTTTAGCAATGCCTATGAGTTCAAACCCTGCACTGAGATGCCATCACAGTAGAAATTGATGTGATTAGAAAATAAATAAAGGGCTCTGTCCTAGAGGTGAGTTCCTCTAATAATAAACTAATTTTGTGATTTCCTCCTTGACATGTAAGAAGGATTACAAGTCCTTGCAACTTAACATTTAAAACTGATTCCTACCAGGCTGGCCATGTCTAAGTTTAAAATGAATTAAGAATTTAATTGTTTTTACATTTAGGTCTGACTAACCAAATAAGCAGACGCTGCATTTGTATTTCTTTCATGAAACACTTCTGTTATATTGCTTTTCTTCATTTGTTATGTTCTAGAATGAGAAAATATAATTTTTTTCATTAAATACTTTGCATTTTTGGGACTGATATATTCAGTTTTTGATTCCCAACTCGTGCCTGGGATCAACAGTGTGCAAGCTATCTGTGAGATCCCCCAGTGGTGAATATGTCCTGGTACACACTGTATACTCAGCCACTGACAATGTGCAAACAGTGCCTAGATGCATTTATAGCAAGGACCTTGAAAGATAAAATGTCTGCCTTGATTAGAGAGGACTCCAACATGGTTAGCAGGTGTCCCTTCTCCAGCTGTTTTCTGTTAGAGTGGCAGCAGGTATCACAGGGTTTTCAATACCAAAAATATTTATCACTTTCCCTCTGTGATAATAGCTTTCATTCTAACAGAAATAACCATTTCTAGCCTTCATGGTCACAGGAAAGGCTTGAAAAGCTGGATTCAAACAGAATGAACTTTTGAGGACAAATAATAAAGAACCCAAAAGCTACTTTTAAAAGTTAATTAATGAATGCATGCAACTAATTCCATCAGTATCATGACTAAAGGAAAATTAAAGGCAGATAAGACCTTGTCCTGCCTATGCTTTAGACCAACCAAAAAGATAGTTGTGTTTAATGCAGTCTTGTGCTAGGAACTAAGAAACATTGCATAAGCTTGACATACTATATATAGGCTTGGCTATAGGTTTAGCATTGTAGTAACATGTTTGGACTGTGAAAGGCAGTTTGAAAGCTATCGGTAGTATCCAGCCATGCTGTGTGTTGAATAAAGGGACCTGGGAAGGGGAAGTTTTTAAAAATATGTGGAGTGCAAAAGGGATGAGTTTGTATATGTCCCTTGTACGTTGTATAGATACATTCTAGATTCTAAACTAACTCTCTTTTTCTTTTTCCTTTTCCCCTATTTTAAGTAGAGCTGATCATATTAGATGAAAACCATTGCAACTTGTCATTCCACTTCTTTTGTCTTTAGTTTTGCACACAGGCACCCACACATTACATAGGTCTAATGTTTATTTAAAATGTCAATAAATCTACTCAATACCAAGTAATACTGTTTATAAAACATCTTAGGTTTTAGCAATTCTTGTTATTATAAAAATATAAAATTTAAACCAACAACTTTCTAAAACAAAATCATAACAGCAGGATCATAGTAAATGTACTACAAATATGATATTTAAATGCCTGAGGATTTGGGGGGTTTTATTCTGCAGAATATTTTGCTTCTAGGAATTTCATGTTGTCAGTTGGGCTGGAGTTCAGTTAGTTATCTTTTTTTTTTTTCTATTTTGATAAATGTGAACCTCACTTAGCTGTAAATAATCTTTTCCTGCAATATTTTGTTTTGTATTTCTGGAAAAAGTATTTACGGAGAAGATAATATGTTCAGTATTATGTATTCCTAACAATGGGGCTAATGGTTGTAGTTACTAGTCTGAGACAAAGCACACATAGCTAAGGGATGATGACACACAGCACTGTGACTTTGGCAATACTGTAAAAAAGGGAATAAAACAAGTGATTATGACTTATTTACATGGAAAAATTACAGTCAACAGAGAAAAAAATATGTTAAGGTATGAGTCATCTGACCTATTTTAGACATTTCCTTTTGTATGAGAAGAACCTGCCGGAGAAGTGTCTGTCCCTTTCCACTGGCAGTAACAAAGCCTGAAATGATTCACTTGCATAGAAACCTTTGCATTGAGAAATTGGTCATATCTAAATAAGACCATGTTTAATCCTGTTGTAGAAATCTGACTATTGAGATTCTGGGCCTTACTGCCTCTGCATCTCACTGGGATGTCAGTGTAAGTGCTGCTCGGAAAGTTGGGGGCGTCCTTAATAGGGATATGTACAGGAATATTAAATGCAAATAGCCCTGATTTTTTAATCCTTTTAAAAAATATTATTTTAAAATTATTTTTATATCCACTTGAGATTTTTAAATATATACTGATACATTTTCCAGTATATATTTTCATAAATATATACTGAAACTATATAAGTATATAGTTGCTGCACTAGCATCTATACAGTTTTAATTTAATAACAGAAATCAGTTATGTGCTTTATCTTCTTGGTGAAATGTAGAAGACAAGATATTGTGATCTTTCTCTTCTTGTCAGTTCACAGGATTTCTTTAGTTATAATTGGATTGATGCATAATTATCTGATGTGTATAATTTATATTAGTTTTTCCTAATTGGTTCCTGATCCTTTCTCATTCAATTTTTGTAGTTTAAATAGTTCCTGAGTTATGTAATGGTTACATAAGTCATTGCTTGCAAATTACTTTGGAAACTGAGCCCACTGTTTAGCAATTGATTAAATGTCTTTTTTTAGTGTTTCTGTATCTCAGCTTCTCCTTTCTATTTTATCCAGCTTGACTTCCTATTGCTTCTTCGATACGTTCTCCTCAGAAGACAATTTTGTTTATTATATTCATTAATTTTTTGCATCATCATAAATACGCAGCACTCACATGCCACAAACATCAGTTCCTCTTATTTTTATGTTACTTGCTTCTTCATATAGTGAAGTGACTATATTTCTGTTTTTTCCCCCCTCATATTGATATATATAAACATTTCAAGGCTGAAAGTACTTGTAGAAATCCAAATAGTATAACCACAAGAGAAAAAATATCTGATCATCTCCTTTTTATATGGCTGAATATTTGGAGTTCACTAGTATCACGGTTTAACCCTAGCCAGCAACTAAGCACCGCACAGCTGCTTGGCTCACTCCCCCGCAGTGGGATGGGGAAGAGGATTGAAAGAGTAAAAGTGAGATAAGAACAGTTTAATAATTGAAATAAAGTAAAGTAGTAGTAGTAGCAGCAGTAGTGGTAATAGTAATAATATACAAAGCAAGTGATGCACAATACAATTTCTCACCACCCCCTGACCGATGCTAGGCCCGTCCCCGAACAGCAATCGCTGCCAATTCCCCCCAGTTTATACACTGAGCATGATGTCACATGGTACGGAATATCCCTTTGGCCAGTTGGGGTCAGCTGTCCTGGCTGTGCCCCCTCCCAGCTTCTTGTGCACCTCCTTGCTGGCAGAGCATGGGAAGCTGACAAGTCCTTCACTAGTGTAAGCACTACTTAGCAACAACTAAAACATCAGTGTGTTATCAACATTACTCTCACACAAAATCCAAAACACAGCACTATACCAGCTGCTAGGAGGAAAATTAACTCTATCCCAGCTGAAACCAGGACAAATGGAAATTATAGTGTTACTTCTACAGCATGGAGCTCACTCTTAATTTTTTATCATATCAGATTTTATTAACCAAAGAGCTGACTCAAATTTTACCTGCTTATTGGTCAAACAGTATTTAGTCTCAGGTCAAGGTGCTTCCATGGGCTTCCTTTTTCTTCTTAATAATATATATTAATAATATATAATAATAATAATCTTAATAATATACCCTGAAGAAAGAAAGTGAAGAACTGTTAATTTTAAACTGATGGTTCCTAAATTTCGATTCATGGAACACCACAGGCTCCTTATGTTCATTACATATGACATGCTTTCAACAATGTCTCTCATTTTAAGAGTACATGGTCATATGCAAGAAATTTTGCATGTTTGCACTGGCCTAAGCCAGAAAGTTTCTTATTCTTTGGAGGTCGAAAAAGTTCCAAATCAGTTTTGGGGTTCAAGTTCATTTGCAAGGTTACTGTCTACTAGCAATACATATTAGTGAGTGACTGTTTTGTTTATGATGGAATGTCATAAAATTTAATCAAAGTTCTCCTGTTCATCACAATCTTGAAAAGTACACCTAAACATTATACTGCTGTCAGTGGTGATTAAGGAAGAATGAAGAGTATATTAAGTGATATAAAACTCTTTGGAATGTAGAAGTTCTCCTAGGTTGTAGTACATTTTCCTTTTCTGGTTTTTTTTCCAAGAAAATAAAGGTACATGGAGTTGGGTCGGGGTAGAGGGTGAAGGAGGGAAAGGGAAGAGAGGGATATTGCCTTAATTTATGAAAGCAACTGGGATATTAACATGATATGATTTAGGTAAATATTTGGCGTTGTAAAAAAGATTAGCTGCCTAATGAGCTGTGAGCTCCAATAAACTTATTTTATGTGAGTGTTTAAAGAATTTTCATTAATACATTGCACCTTCATCCAGCTTCTTCAAATTCTCCAGTTTCCTCAAATTCTCTGTTCTATGCAGTCGTTGCTCACTGTACTACCCTGATAGAGAATGACATTTGGAAAGCCTGATTGACGGTGTTTCAGAGAAAGCAGCCAAAATTTTTTTCCTCACATCTTTTTATTTGGTGTTCTGATAGGTACATAATATGATATGGAGTAGGTGAGTTGCCTATATATCTAGCCTAGTATCAGACAGCAGCAAATATTATATGCATCATAGGGTAAATTCTCCATATTGTATGAAAAAACAGAAAAATATTTTGGTCTTAATTTCATTCCCTGAATGTAGGATATATCTAGGGATTTTGGTTTTGGGTTGGTTTTTTGGTTTTTGGTTTTTGGTGTTTTTTAAATTAGCTGTCAAAATGATTTAGAATAAATGGTTATGAAACATAAAAGAGTCTATGAAGCTTTTTTATGCTGACAGAAAGTCTTCAGTGGCACTGCATGACAAATGTAACACTTCAGAAAACTAGGACTAAATACTTCTTATTCTTGACTTGACAAAGAGTAAAGTCCAATTGCCTCTGATGTTCTTTCCTCGTCTTTTTTTTTCTGTGTTTGGCACAGAATCCTTTGGTTTGGGTGCTGAGAAAGGATCTGGATTTCAGTAAATCTATTTTTTTCCTGAACTCTCTACAGTCTTCATCTGTTGGTATGACAGAAATTTATTGTTCTTAATAAAATGGAATAGTTATAAGAACATTAAATTTTAAGGATCTTAAATTGCAGCAAAGAAAATTTTATGTTTAGAGAAATTACTAAAATAAGCTGTCTTACCACAACTAATGACAACAGCAAACTGCTCATAAAACCTTGTAGTCCAGTATTTAAATTGACCTGTGCTTCCAGCGGTTAGGATGAGACCTGAGCAACTTATATCTCTTCTTTAGATATATTCTATGGGCCACTATCAGTAACTGGATGTTGGGTTAAAATGCACTCTTGATTCTGCAGTTATGATAATTTGTAGAAAAATAGAGTCATATTTAAAATGATGCTAGTGATTTAGATTGAGATCTTTGACTTTGTTATGAAATGTGCAGAAATTGTGACTTTTCTGAAGAATAATGCAGCAGAAAAGCCCAACTGTAATGGTTGTTTGGTTTTTTTCTTATTCAGCAGAAATCATTATATTCTTTTCTAAATGAATATGCTCAGGTAACAGGGGAAATAAGGAAATCCATACTAGCCTACCCAGACTGTGAAACAGCTTAGGCAGGGAGCATATTGCTTTTCAACAACAGTGCTTAAGATGATGGTTTTTCATCCAGGAAATCCTGCATGTAATGACATTCATGTAACAACAATTCCTGTGTGTAACAGCAAGAGCAGTGACAATTCTACTTTTACCATATTGCACTTCATCCAAACTTGCCACCTTTTGTATAAAAAAATCTCTTCTTTAGTCTTGGTCCCATGCTACTTAATTCTGGATGATCAACGGTTCTTAAGTTAGGAGCTCAGTACCTAATAGCCAATGGAATTATAAACACTGCTGAAGTGCTGTTCAGTTCTTTGATGGGTTGACTAAGTTTTGGCACCTCACCGACAGAAAGGTGCAATGTCTTTTTTCCCTCACCATCAACTGAAGAAACAAGCCATCAGTAACTTGAAACTTTGGAAGGAGGCCGTAGGAAGATGACAGACATTCCTTATTATAAAATCATTCTAAGTGTTCTTCCATGTTATTACTATTTTTTAAACCATTAAAAAATTTAAAAAGTCCATGATAGGAAATAATGAGGGTTTTTTGAAGCAAAAGGACACCAGCAAAAGTAAAAGTGAAAGTGGCTGAATTTTCCTGCTGACTTTCAGTATTAGAAAATGTAGCTTTTTTTCTTAACATTGTTCACCTAAATACAATTGCAGAGGAGTTAACAGGTAAACTTTATCAGGATGTTGCTTTGTCACAAACAGCCGTTAATTAATTTTGTACTTGATTGTAGGGGAATAGACAGGGATCGGCGACCGGAAGATTACGGGATGTGACGGAAAGATAGACTCCTCCCCATAGGAGTGGCAGGAACAGGAACCGCAAGAGCTATATAAGCGTGTGACGCAGCTAAATAGACGGACATTTTGTATCCATCATATTGATGTCTGTGCATCACTGTCCCCAGGGTGGGTAGAGCCCTGTGTCCCGGAGGTATGCGGCCCAAGATAAGTTCTCCCGTAGAAGCGTACAGCTACACTTGATGAACATTGATTTTTATGTGAACACTCATATCGTGGGAAGCATTGTGTCAGACAGATTGTCAGGAAGCAGTGGAATCCAATTTCACTATATATTTTAAAGATTATTTTAATTGTTTGGTCTTTTAAATTAAAAAATAACAACATTTTCACTTATGAATAAGTGAAGCCAAATCCTTAAAGTAAACTAATTCTACAGAGTCTGTCTGACAAGGAATCATATCTGAACTCAGAGACACTCAGAAGGTTGACTGCAGTTAGGTGTACAAAGAATTGGCAGGAAATAATAAAATGCTAATTTCAGTTTATAAATAGCTAAAAATTTGTCCTGTAATTCTTGACACTGCCTTCTTAGGAGAGTCAAATGGAAATCTAAAGATTCCAGTATGAAACTTGGCCATATTGTAGCCCATGTTACATGCCATTTTTTGAACATTCATAAGTATATGTTTCACACCATGAAAGCTGCTGATATTACCTATCCATGAATACTAGACCATTTTATCTGCTCTTTGTGAATAGGTCACTGATATTATTTAGAAATTAAACCACAGTCAGTATTATGAGAATTTATCCCTTGTTAAAGGGAACTTTAAAGCTTGAGAACCAGTTTTGAAATAATTTCCAGTTTTCACTAATACTGCAATTGCACTCATTGTTTAGATACTAGTAGTACTAAAAATGTGAGCAGAGTATGCAGACCTCAAAATACAGTCACAGAATCACAGAATCACAGAATCTCAGGTTGAAAGGGACATCAGGGATCATCTAGTCCAACCTTTCTAGGAAGAGCACAGTCTAGGCAAGACGGCCCAGCACCCTGTCCAGACGACTCTTAAAGGTGTCCAATGTGGTCGAGTCAACCCCTTCCCTGGGGAGATTATTCCAATGGGTGACTGTCCTCACTGTGAAAAATTTCCCTCTGGTGTCGAGTCGGAATCTCCCCAAGAGCAACTTGTGTCCATTCCCCCTTGTCCTCTCCATGTGACTCCGTGTAAAAAGGGAGTCTCCATCTTCTCTGTAACTACCCCTTAAGTACTGGTACATGGGGATGAGATCCCCTCTGAGCCTCCTTTTCTCAAGGCTGAACAAACCCAGTCCTCCCAGCCTATCCTCGTATGGCAGGCTTCCCAGTCCTTTGATCATCTTGGTGGCCCTTCTTTGGACCCCTTCCAGCCTGTCCACATCCTTTTTGTATAGCGGGGACCAGAACTGTACACAGTACTCCAGGTGTGGCCTGAGAAGCACTGAGTAGAGCAGGATAATGACTTCTATTATGTCTGCTGGTGATGCCCTTTTTGATGCAATTCAGCATCCTGTTGGCCTTCTTGGCCGCAGCAGCACACTCTTCGCTCATGTTGAGCTTCCTGTCCACCAGGACCCCCAGGTCCCTTTCGACAGAGCTGCTCTCCAGCCAGGTGGATCCCAGTCTGTGCTGCACTCCTGGATTATGTTTTCCCAGGTGCATGACCTTACACTTCTCCTTGTTGAATTTCATAAGTTTCTTGCTGGTCCACTCTTCCAGCCTATCCAGGTGTTCCTGCAGAGCAGCTCTCCCTTCTGGAGTGTCTACTTCCCCACTCAACTTGGTGTCGTCAGCAAACTTCATCAGGCTACACTTGATGCCATTATCCAGATCACTTATAAAGATGGTGAATAACATTGGGCCCAATATCAATCCCTGGGGGACTCCAATAGTGACAGGTTTCCAGTTTGAGAAAGAGCTATTTACCACCACCCTTTGGGTGCAGCCTGTCAGCCAGTTCCCCACCCACTGCACAGACCACTTGTCTAGGCCATAACGCATTCATTTCTCCAGCAGGAGACTGTGGGGGACCGTATCAAAGGCCTTGGAGAAGTCCAGGTAGACAATGTCCACCGCCCGCCCCATGTCAACCAGGCAAGTCACTTGGTCATAGAAGGCCACCAGGTTTGTCAAGCACGATCTGCCCTTACTGAAGCCATGTTGGCTTTTCCCAGTCATATGCTTCCTTTGACTTGTGATGGTCCCCAGGAGGATTCGTTCCATAACTTTCCCAGGGATTGAAGTAAGGCTGATGGGCCTATGGTTACCCGGATCCTCCCGCAAGCCCTTCTTGTAGATAGGGGTAACATTTGCCTTCCTCCAGTCCTCTGGGACACCCCCCATTCTCCACAACTTCTTGAAGATTATGGAGAGTGGCCTTGCAATGATGTCAGCCAGGTCTCTCAACACCCTCGGGTGGATGGCGTCAGGGCCCATTGATTTGTGGGGGTCAAGCTCCCGTAGTAATTCATGTACTAACTCTTCCTTCACTGATGGTGGGTCAGTGTTTGGATCAACAGGGAATTTCGTTCCCAAAGCCTGGGACCCAGCAGTGCTGGTAAGGACAGAGGTGAAGAAGGTGTTGAGGACCTCTGCCTTTTCTGCATTATTGGTGATTGACTCTCTTTTTCTGTTTAAGAGTGGGCCTATGTTTTCCTTCTTTTTCTGCTTATGGTTGATGTGTCTGAAGAACCCTTTTTTTACCTCTATGGCCAGTTTCAATTCAAATTGGGCTTTTGCTTTTCTAACTGCATCTCTGCACGCTCTGGCAATGCCCTTGTAGTTCTCGGTGCATAATCCTCCACTTCTCCATTTCTGGTGTGCTTCCCTTTTGGATTTGAGTAGACCCAGGAGGTCAGGGTTGAGCCATGGGGGCGTCTTGCTCCGTTTGCTTCCCTTTCCTTTGTAGGGGATAAATTGACTTTGTGCTTCCAATAGAGATTCTTGAAGAACTCCCAGCACTCACTAGCTCCTTTGTATTTCATGGAAGCCTCCCAACGAATCCCTCCCAAATGAGCCCTGAGTGCACTGAAGTTTGCTATTCTAAAATCCAGAACCCTTGTCTTAGAGCTGACCTTCATCACACTCAGCAGGATCCTGAACTCCACAATATTGTGGTCACTGCAGCCAAGGCTGTCACTAACTGAGATATTACAAAGCAGGCTTTCTCGGTGTGTGAATAGCAAGTCCAGGAGTGCCTCCTTCCTGGTTGGCACATCTAACATTTGTATGAGGAAACAGTGCTCTATACATTCCAGGAACTTGGTAGATGACATGCGAGCTGCCGTATTATTCTTCCAGCAGATGTCTGAGTAGTTGAAGTCACCCATCAGGACCAGGTTCTGTTGGCCAGAAGCTTGCTTTAGTGCCCCAAATATCACTTCGTCGGCTTTGTCATCATGGTTAGGAGGTCGATAGCAGATGCCCACTGTGAGGTCCTGCTTGGAGATGACCCCTTTGACTTTAACCCAGAGGCTTTCGATAGAGCAGTCACAATCTCCATAGTTGACTTTGATACTTTCAAGGTGTTCCTTGATGTAGAGTGCAACTCCTCCACTTCTTCTACCTTGCCTGTCCTTACGAAAGAGCTTGTAACCATCCATTGTGGTCCCCCAGTCGTTTAAAAGCATATTAGCACAGACTTCAACCATCCTGGTCAGAAACAGTTACATAGTTGGAGCAAAAGTTCAAAGAGAGATGCTTAATGTGATGCAGGGCAGATAAGTCCAGTAGTTGGTGAAGAGGCTCAGCTTCTCTGGAGTGGGTACAAAGGAAAACAGTCAGTTTAAGGCTTTAACATTCAGGGACGGTTTCCTACAGATAAAGAGCAGAAATCAAGTAATGTCTGGTAAAAAGGTCTGTTAGATAGTATGGACTGGCATGAAGTCTGCTCCTTGTACTGGGTCTGGATAGGATGGACTTAATTTTCCTCATAGCAGCCTGTATGGTGCTGTGCTTCTGGTTTGTGAGCCAAATAGTGTTGATAAAACACCAGTGTTTTGGCTATAGCTGAACAGTGCTTGCAGGACATCAAGACCTTCTCTGTTTCCCACACTGCCCATCAGCGAGTGGGCTGGGTGTGTGCAAGGGTTTGGGAGCGGACACAGCCAGGACAGGTGACCCCAACAGACCAAAAGGATGTTCCATAACTTATGATGTCATGCACAACAATAAAACTTGGATGGGAGTTTCTCCAAAGTAGCAGTTGCACAGAGACTGGCTGGGCATCGGTCTGCTGGTGATGATTGTTTTCCCATCACTTCTTTCTTTTTCTTAACTTCACTTATTAACTTGTCTTTATCTTGGGTTTTTTGTTTTGTATTTTTTTCTTACTTTTCACTTTCCAATTCTCTCCTTCATCCTACTGGTGAAAAGTGAGTAAGAAACTGTGTGGGGGCTTACCTGCCAGCCAGGTAAGCCAACAGACCAAAAGATAACCTCTTTTCATATGAACTGGTGAAGTAGGTTTATACTGGGTTATCCCTTTGTGATGAAGGACCATGGTGGTTTTGATCTATAGAAGCAGTCTGAAAGCTGATTTCAGTGAACTGTTAAACATGCCTTCACACTCTGGGAAAGGCCTATGATTTTGTGTTCTTTAGGGATAAGGTGTCTCTACAGGCTGAATTAATATTTCATCTATACGGAGTAACTGTCCTAAGCACCAGAGTGAAAGTGAGCCACCATATCCTGTGACTTCAAATAGAGGACACTGGCTAGGATGCTAGCAGAGGATGTCCATGCTGCTGCCGTTCCACCACACTCAGTACTGGGCATTAGCTGGATTAAAGCTATTGCAGATATGTCTTTGCATGCAGAAGTTATACTTCTGGGAACAGTGTAGCTAAGTTGTTAGGTACACACAACATCTTCCTACTATCAGTGTTTGTACTGAAATCAAGAAGTCAGACAGATCAGTAAGTTAACCAGACATGCAAATGTCGACAGGACAAGGGTCTTTGTGAAGAATGTATGTAATTTAATTTCCTGTTAATACCCTGATAGATCATCGTGAGACCCTATAGGTGTGGAATAGAGTCACACAGGTTGCCCCCCGACCCTCCAAATCTATACGATATGACTTAATAGATATGTCTTGGTGCTTTACTAATGGGAGATGATAAAAAGCAATGGCAGTTTTCTTCTTACTGCACATGGTATCAGACAACATTATGTATTTAGAAAAGAAGTCAAGGCTTCTACAGATTGTGCACTCTTGGCTGCCCTGCTTTCTTTTGATATTTCTTGGAAATTCACGTCGCATTTTATCCACGATTGTTGCAGGACACATTCATGTAAACAACTTTCTGCTATTTATGAACTTTCAGATGCAACAGGTTCATTTTATGTGATGTTAATACTAAGAAACCCAGTTAATGCTTCTAACGAGAAATTATTCTTTCAGATAATTTTAAAAAATAGGATTTGATGCTGTGCTGTTCTGAAGTCAGTAACTCTAAAAATGAAAGGAGACTTTAGATTGATATTTGCACAAAAAGTAATGTGTTTGGCTATATCATTCATACTTTCTCAGTCATCTTTGCTATTATACTTAGAAACCATATTTCAGCTTTCCAGTAAGAAAACTCTACATGAAAAATTTGCCAGTAATTTTATTTTTGTTAAGGAGAACAAGTATTGGGAAGGTCATAAATGTGGTCTTTGGGGTACCAGCAACTTTCTTTCTATAGTTATTTGTAGTATTATCTCACTCTATAGTTAAAAAAGGAAATAGAAACGTTGACAGCTGAAAAAAACCTGTTCTAGCCAGCACTGAATTCACTGACTCATAAAAAAAGAAAATAATAATCCTAAATGCACTGCTTTAACTGAAAGTTAACATGCAAATGAATGTGTCTGACATCTTTTAAAACAACAATGAAGAAAGAAGAGAATCCATGGAGATGATTCTTACAGAGAAATTCTATGAAATATAATGGAATTTGACAAACTTCTGTAGACTTTTAAACAACTTAGAGAAAAAAATATGATGGCAAGCATCTCATTTCCTGAACAATTTTTTTGTTTGTGAGACCTTTTGGATCTGTATTTTTATATTAATTAAGTACGTATACAATTTCTTGGACAAAACTGAGCTCATACAGTACCCACCAAGTAGCTGGAGAGACACTGTGGTGAAGCCATGGTGCTTTGAGGGCTGGTGGCTCCACAGCACTGCAGGGCTCCCCAGGTTGGTCAAGGGACCTGGTCCTGGCAGCCAAGGCCCATCACACTCCCCCAGCCAGGAGCAGGGCAGACGATTTTCAGTTTTAACAAAGAGAAGGTGGGAGTGTTGGGAGAGAGAAGGATTTAGGGGGAAGTATTAGGAAGCATTGTTGTCTATGTTGATATTGACTACACCTCAGCTTAGGACTTTTACCATTACTATAGAGCAGTTTCTGTGGATTCAACAAATTGGTTCATACCCATATCAATGCAATTCACTGGCACTCAGCATGCAATGTGTGTCTTGAAAAATTTCACAGCTGTGGCTTCCCAATAAGAGTAATTGATAAAGCGTAGAACAGTGGAAACTATCTGATTTTGCAGAGGAGCTTAGAATCTTCTATATATGTTGAAATAGGGATATATAATGTAAACTTATAAGTATATATTTCTTTAAAAGGCAACTTTAATAAATTTCTGTTACTGCAATTGTATGCGGAGCTCACAACTCTGTTGTGTTTAGATAAATCACTGGCATCTTTTAATCCAAGAAGAGAAATTGGTACATGGATTGAACTGGCCATGATTGCAGAAGGGGCAGGAGCTTTAAGTGGTCAAAGAACTGGAAGCACAATTAAGGACACATTGAGATTTCATTATATTAGCAGTATGGAGTGTGCTTGATAAACCGCTGCAAACTACAAGTCAGTATGCATGTATAATGTTGCAAGTTTAGACTGAATATTAGGAAAAATTTCTTCACTGAAAGAGTGGTCAGGCACTGGAACAGGCTGCCCAGAGAGGTGGTGGAGTCACCATTCCTGGAGGTGTTCAAAAAAGACGTGTAGATGTGGTGCTTAGGGACATGGTTTAGGAGACATGGTAATGTTGGGTTGACAGTTGGACTTGATGGTCCTGGAGGTCTTTTCCAACCTTAATGATTCTATGATTCTATTCTATGGAGTTTATTTTTAGGATCAGAACCTTGCATCCTAGCATTCTTAAATATATCCACAGAAAAAGTGTTTTTCTAGAAATTAATAATCACAGAAATAGGCATATGTGCATAGATGAGCAACAAAAAAGCTTGTGTATGAGTTAGCAATGATTAATAACAGATTTCTGAAATCCTAGGAATATAATAATTTTCAGATTTCTTATTGCTAATATAGATGACATCCCATGGGTTGCATAGCTTGGCATGGTGGTGCTTATAAAGTTCAGTTACCCTAGGAACACCAGTAAAGCTCCTTTAGGATTTAAAATATCCATCCCACCAATATATTTTTTTTCTGAAGTAATAATGCCTTCTTAGTCATTTGATAAAATTAGTAATAAGAAATAATATTTAAATTAACCAATACATTAATTTCTCTAAACCAATTAAGCTATTTTGTAATAAAGCAAATAATTAGGTTGAGAACACACAGTTTATTTATTCTTTAAATTAAAATCTGACACTATAAAGAAATGAGCAAGTGTTATTAAAAACATTCAGCTGTGAGCTAATCAGTGTTTAACTGGCTGTAGAGCAGCAGTACAATCCACATGGCAATCTGTTACTGAACATGGTACTATTAAAAAAAAAGTCAGTTACACATGAAATGCTACAGTGAAGTGCAATTATGAAACTTAAATCAGAGTCAGGCTATTCTAAGAGTAATCTTTTAAAACGATGTAATTCTAAGGGACTGCATATTGCACAGCACATATCTGTGATCTGCAAAAGGTTGCAAAGTAAACATTTAAATAAATGGTTAAGTAAGCAGTTGCACCCATGTGAACATCTTTTCCCTCTGGATTTGTGTTCCAAGGATGAACTCTGTGTGGATCATTTGACATATAATAAGGGTGAAATTCCTGAAGCAGAATTTCCCACAGTGTGGGACTTTCCTTTTTTCCTTGTCTGTTCACACAAAATTAATGCCTTTCTTCCTCCTATCTTTCTGTGGTTTGGTTGTAATTAGTCAGCGCATTTTTAAAATATTAGAGGGAGATAGCAGATAATAAAACAAACAGCATAAATGAAAATAACATATGATCACTTAAACCTTATTTTCATTTGATCTTTAGATCTATCTCCACATATAAAACATGGATTCTGTTTGAAAGTGAAATATATTGAATGACTTTTTTTTAAAGAAAAGGAGCAGATTTTGTTTTATTCTCTAACTTACAATTGATATTTTGTCAAATCATTCATTTTTTTTTATACTTCAGCAGCCAGAGAGGGCACAGTGATTTGAAAAATTTTCTTCATAGGTGCTACAGAGATGACATATTGATAGCACATTATTTTTGCCTATTAGCAGTGCTAGTTATTTATTGGTGTAGAGAGAACAGATATAGAACAAAATGAACTTTATTTTCATAGGATCCATAATGTATACTTTTTTTTTCTGAATGAACAGACTGATGATTTCAATGTGGAAAATGCAGAGACATACTCAATTTGTTTTAAACTAGCTGGCCTAGATACCAAGAGCAGTATGGACATGATAACACAGAACTTGGTGCGGGCAAGTTATTTACGCACTGGTCAGGATCCCAAGGATGGTTTTTCAGCTTGTGTTGAGTTCTTTGTTCGTTCAGCTACTTTTCTATCATCACCTTTACTAGATTATTGAAAGGTAGTTTGCATTTTGACAACAAAGGGTATAACCGTGCTTTAACTGCAAGGTAGATTTACCCTCCACAATACTGTCCAGTGTACTATGTACAGCTGCAGTGACCAAGCTGTACACAATACAGAAGACAGTATTTTGACTTTGACCAAACAAGGTGGGTTGCTTTTAAAGCTGAGGCTTCCTCCCTTCTTTTTTTTCCCTCTCCTTTAAAATAGCTTAATATACAGTGAAGCTACCATCACGTGATGGGAACTCTGCAGTTTGGTTACATGGCAGACCTGTAGTGAAATGACTTTAGGAGAGAGGTACCGTAATCAAGAAGAGTGCTGGAGTGCTGCTCACCTCCTGATGAAAAGCTGAGCAATGCTTATATATATGTCAGAACATCAACATGTTCTCTGTCAAGGCTGACCACAAATTCAGTCTATATCCTGGGTCCCCATAATGAAAGAACAGATCAGAAAACTTGAAACATGGTGGGACCCTCTAACTTTGTTTAACAGGCATTACCTTGTCAAAGCTGCCAGAACCCAAATGACCCAGTGGAAATATGTAGTTACTTTGTTCAATAAACATGGGAAGTTGAACTGCAATGTTTCTTTGTGGCTTTTTATATAAAAGCATAAGATACCAAAACAGCCCACCTGTCTTCCAAAGAGCTATTGGAGCTTTTCTGGCCTCAGAAAAGGTTGCTATATGGCATTCTCCTAAACCTGTGCACTGCCAATAGAGGAGTGAATTAATCAGACACAGGTGGTGCTTCTGATGGATTTAATGAAACAGAAAGCTCGGGATCTCCAACTGCTTGTAGCAGAAGCACATAGTTCTGGGTAATGTTCATTGAGAGGGGCCTTAAGTGACCAGCAAAGGTTGGCAAATTTAAATTGGACCTGATGATCATGTGTCAAGGGGGTGAGTCTCTACAGACCCAAATATATCATCTGCAGGCAGAAGAAAGGGATCTGAAATTTTAAGTGTCTTTTCCAGTGATAAAACTTACTGGGATAACGTCAGTTTTGTCATTATGTATTTTATCTTCTAAGGTAATTTAGATCTTTCAAAAACACATGTAGGAAACGGCTTTTTATTTTTTATTATTCAGGCTTGTCTAAAAATATATATTAAATGTGAAAATTTTAATATGCAAATTGAGAACTTGGTAAAGGCCAATGTGAAACATGGCAACTTAATATGAAGTACAGAAATACCTACTTGGCAAAAATACAGCTGTGTGTAATCCCAGGTTGTGTTCCATTTCGCATGCCCTTTTGAGTCATTGCTCAGCTTGCTCTACAAAAAGTGCCAATGATAGAAGCACTGAACTGTCATAGGGAATAAAAATAAGAAATATTTGTTTTCAGTCAGTTGAATTAAGCAATATTTAGAAAAAATGAACTTGCACAAGAATAGTGATAATAACTAACAGGCCGCTAGACTGCTGATAGAATCCGAGTTTTATGACTTTTAGCAACACACAAAATGTGTATCTATATTGCACAGTTCTGTCAGGTCACTTCTCATTCTTTTCAGTTTTATTAGAGTGCTGAACACCTTAATCTAACAGTAGTAATAATGCAGCAGTCTTATTTGGTGATGGTGCCTAGTATTTATTTTTTGCAACTAGGATCTAATCTGCCATAAATTCTAGTAATGCACTTTTAAATAAAAATAATGAAGTGGCACTACCTGAATAGTAGCTGAAACAGAGAGAGCAAAAATATTATACAGGAGTTATAAGCTGTGTTTAGTTTCTCAATCATAAAATAAAGTGATTTAACAGCAACAGAAACACAAGTGGCATTTAGTCTCTTGTTCTTGCCTGTTAAAGACAAAGAAATAAATTCATTTGTAGAGAGAAGTCAGCCTGGGATATGATTTCCACCTTGTTTTCTCAGAAATGTTTTCCTTCTTGTACCTGCAAATTTGTGTTTGTGACTTCTACCCAAAGAGCATCATTTAAGAAAATCTGAAATAAACTGTGTAATGTGTATATTTTTGAATCATGGGCTTGCCCCAAAAGGTACATAAGAAGTCTATTGCAAAACACATCTTCTCATAACTGTCTTTCTATATTAAGTTTTACAGTAAGTAACAAAAACACTTGCTGTTTTTCTAAATTAATTTTTCTGCTCACTATTTTGTCTTCTCTCTTCATGTTGGATTCCCTAACCATTTCCCTTAAAATTATTATCAGAGGAAGAAGGATGGGAGAAAGTAAGGGTTACAGGGGAAATCTCCACCCTCTCTTATAGAAGGAAAAATTTAGCAAGCAACTAGCAGATTCTTCTTAAATATCTGATGCTTACTATCTGATGCTGAATTATCCTCACAATATAATAATTTCATTCTTTGAAGCACTGAAATGTGGAAGGATTGGGGTGTAGTCTCCAGCTGATTATTTTAATCCCCTGGGTCACGGGAAGACCAGCTGTTTTCCTTCAGATGTTAACAGGATAAAGGAAGAAACTGAATGCTCATTTTCCAAATCCCAGACTAATCCCCCAAACACTGATATTTTCCTTCTTCACGTGTAAGACCATAGCACAAGTAAATTGCATCAATGGACCAAAAAGAACTGAAATACTCTTTGAAGGTACTGCAAGGTAAAATCTGTTATTGGGTTGACATGCGGGCTCCTAGACATGGAGGGGCACTCTTCCGGGAATCTAGCTTATGAGCCAGACAGGAATTTGCTACAACTCAGAAGCTGTGCAATGGCAAATAAAAATAAAACAAACAAACAAATAACTAAAATAAAATAAAATTTAAACTTGAGACATGGGGATACAAAGCCAAAATGGAGTTTTGTAATGAATTAGCAGCTGCCTTTTTCTCTGCTATCTGCTCACAGAAACCAAAAATTTCTGCTATTCACATCACTTATTTCCAAACTAGTTTTGTAGGTACATCGTTGTGCGAGCCTGAGTCCCATCAGATGTTAATTGCTATACAAATAAAAGGCAATTATTTCATATTTTCATTTTTGTAATACTTTCAGAACTGCTTGAGGAGGATAATGTATGACTTCATGAGCATTTCACACAGCTGCCTAAATTTGTTAAAACAGCTTCAGAATTCAATTTATGCTGCTGCGGAATTCAAACCCTCCCTTGCATAAACTGTGTGAGTCTTGTTACTTTAGGTGAACTGCATCAGATAATATATAAAGGGCCAAACAGACAAAAGTCTTAGATTTATATTAACTATTAAGTAGTTATTTTTATATTTTTTAAATGAATTTGACTGCTTGACTTGACAAATGAAAATTCAGATTTTAAAGATCTCTCAATCTCAGCAATGCTAAAATTTTCACATTTAGTTTTCTGGAATATATTGCCTTTTATGTGCACAGACCTTTCTGAAGCCTTTAGAAAAAGTTTTTTGCTTAATATCTTTTGATATATGTGATTATCATAAATGTCTCTTACTCTCTTCTTTTTCATTTTCAGCAACCGACATTGTAAACAATTCCTATGTGCTTGCTTCTTGTCATTCTATCCCTTATATTCTAATTAACCCTCAGATATATACAGACTGACATTTTGATTCACATTGTGGCTGAATTTGTTGCTTAACTTTCAGCTGTGCAGTTACTCAGAATAACTTTCAAGTTTTCAGTCAAATTTGGAACCAAATCATTGTGAAGAGATTGTTTTTCATAACATTCCGATCTAGCAGAAGACTTTTATTATTCTGGAAACAATAAAAGAACTACAGACAATCTGCACACCATTCTGCTATTTACTTCTTAAAAATACCTGTTGCTTCACTCAAAATCAGTGAGTGAAACACACTCATATCATTTTAGCTGCCTTCTCTGAATATTTATCTGGAATTGGCTTGCTGCTATGCCACAAGTAAGTGAACAATCTCAGAAACTGTTCTTACTTTACATGAGGCAGATGGCAGTAGTACCAAGTCACAGAAGATTTCCAACTGCTGTCATGACAATAATCACCTGAGCCAAACAAGTATTTAAGAAGTTTCAGAGATGTACTCATTTAGTACAGTGTGGAGAAGAGAATGAGAAAGTAAGTTATAGAAAACTCAAACACTTTAAATCCCTGCCCAGTATGTTAACACAGCTTTGATTGAAAGAGTTAACTATTTCCAGTGAAGTATGCAAGGCAGTAATCCAATGAGATAAGCTAAAGTAGAGAAACCAACTGCTATTCCCTTCCAGATGGGAAAAGACCAAATACTGGTTTTGCTACTCAGAAAATGGCTTTGCAGCAGATGAACTTTCCAATTCTAAAGTGTCAAATCTATCACTGAGTGAAATGCCGCTATTTGTAGCAAGATCTTAGTTTTGTTTGCTGCCATATTTTCATGTCTATAATAATTTTAAATAGGTTTTCCTCAGTTTTGCTCTGCATTTAATGAACTGGAGTGGTTATTAGAATGCCTAACACTAGAGTTCTTCGATGTTTGTACTCTCTTTCATATTCAATGAAAAAAACCACTCTAGGGAGAGATTCAAAGCACCTGATTTACTCAGCAGGTGTAATCTACAAAAGAGGGACCCAGATCTGCCTCTGTGTACTGTCCTAACCTTTAAAGAAGCAGAGTTTCACTAATCTTTAAAGGTACAGTGTTCCATTGCTATTAAAGGAAAAAGTAGGAAGAAGGACGAAAAACATCTCCTTGACCCTTTCCATGTGATCCAAATGTTTAAATTCAGTGGAAATAATAATCTTGTTAGTCCTTTTCCAGGACAGTGGTTGAGTCTCTTTTCTTTAGGCAACTGAAATAGTGTTTGAGTGGAATTGAGCAATTTACAGCTGTGATAGGCCAAAAGATACATGAAGATATTGAAACACAAACCCTAATTTCAAATTCGTATACCACTTTTTGGCATAGTCCTGAAAGAATCCAGATGCATCCTAAAAATAATAATATTATCAATAATAATCCTCTAGAAGATCAGACAGTAGGCAGATGAAAAAGCAACTTGCTGCAGGTTAAGACTAACTGAATGAAGTGACCAGTTTGCAAATCTCTGCAAAAGGCATCAAAAGACACCTTTTCTGACTGACATTTATTCATGAATAGTTGCGTAGCTATGTTTGATCCAGAATGGCTTAGTTACATTTTGTATTCTATTATTCCTGCTTTCTGGAAGCTGGTCTGAATAGTCCTTCCATAAGCTAATTTTCCAGGCCCTTCTTCCCTATTTTGTTATTTTAATTTTTAATGCTCCAAATGTCAGGTCTCTAGATGTCTTTGGTAAGCAAACTTGTGTCCAGATTACCTCATATTCTGCTCATTCTGCTACTTAAAAAAAAAGAAAACTGGCAACACACTGTAACCATCTGATCCTCATTCCTCATTTATCGTTACTTCACATTACATATATTACACCATGGCCACTCCAGCCTGTTTTTTGTGTCATTGGGAAATTTACAGTCCTCCTTAATGCTCCTAGAGAACATGGACTTTTGGAGGCAAGAAGAAATTTGTACACAACTTGCTGGTAAAGGATGTGGGATCATAATTTTCAGGAGAAATGGGAGGGGGTGGGCTGTCATACTTCTCCTAGGATTTAAGCCCTGACACATTCTGGTTTCTTATTTACAGACATAGCTTCTCTCACCTTCAACGTGATAGCACAAAAGTTGGTAATTAAGCTGTAGCACCGTGTAAATAGTTCTGCCTAGAACTGTTTTATGCTACACTTTTCTTGATCTCCTAGCATGCAAGCTGCATGTTCCTTTCAATTAAAATTTATTCTTTTATTAATGTTTCTTGAGTGATGGGATATGGTGGATCGTAAGTTGATGGCAGAGGCTCTGTTGACAGAGAGGAGGCAACTGAAGTATATTTGCTTAGGCTGTAAAAGGAGGAAGTGTTAGCAGGCCCGAGGCAGGGAAGTGGTCATGTTGAGACACTTCTGCAGAAAGCAGAGGCCAGATCTCAGATATAGAACAGAATTATATTCATTTCACAACAATTTTGCAAATTACAGCTGCATTATTTTTGGCAGTTTTTAATAAAACACAATGATCTTGCAATGTGACATGGCTTATAAACAGCTTTAGGAATCCAAGTATCAAGGCTTAGTGCTGGTACATCCCTGGGTGTTGGTATAATCATTATCATCTCCCAGAGAATAAGCAGAGTCATAAATCATTATCATCGCAGGAAGCGGAGCAAACCATTCTAGAAACCAAGGATGAACCCACAGCCCAGATTACATGGATTTCATAGCAGCGGACTCCCCATTATATTCCATGGCTGAGATTAGTTCTCTATTGCTGCTTTTTGCACAAAGTATGAGCCCTTCCCCATCAGTCATTACTCTGCATACACATCCAGATCATATGCTACATCTTCCGCTCATCCATCATCATCCACTAAAAATTCTGAGGTTTTACCAGTCCCTAACCCTTGCTCAGATATTCTCAGTGTGTCTTCTCATATGCAGACCTCAAGGGTATGAAATTCTCTTTTCAGTGTGGGGAAACTTCAGTTTTACTACCATGTTCTTCTGGGAAATGACAAAGTGAGCAATCTGTGGTCAGGGCAGAATCCATGTACACGTACTTTCATTTGTTGTAGTAGTGGAGGTAGTATGGTGCAGGGTCTGCTTTGCAGGGCAAAGGTTTAGCCTCAGAAGCTGAAGGCTGATCACTTGAAGGAGGTCCCCATGGACATCTCACAGTGCAACAGGACTGGCTTCTAACAAGGCAGTGGGACAGGACCAGTGGAGAACAGGCAGCGATGCAACCTAGACTACATGCTGGGCCATTTATAGGAGCACTCAAGATAATCAGTGCTTCATGTGCTGAAATAAATTAAAGAAATATTGCATAAATATGTTACATACCTTTCACCAGTTCAGATTTTTTCTGTCTGGTTACGTACCAATGCATCAACATTAGTGAATCTAGAGGAAAAGGAAAAGAAAGCAAGAGCTTTTTTCTCCTTTTGCTTTTAGTCTCTAAATACATGTTATATTTGATACACTTTCTGCCATCAAGGCTAGGATAGTACTCCAAGCTTTCTGAGCTTTACGCAAAAGTAGTTTTGGAAAACTTGCAGAGTGTTCATATATTTTTTTTACTTTTTTGGAAAGCATTGTGATTTCATGCAAAGTTTATGGCAGATAGTAAAGCTGATTATATACCACTCAGATGAATAGGTTCTGCTACATAAAATTCATATTTCATACACTTGGAACACAGGGACTACGAATTCATAATGATTACTGCTACTTCTGAATGCTACTGTGGTTGCAGAAAGCACTCTTTTATTATCTACTACTTTAATGTTTGGAGACCTTCACCCTTCTAGTAAAGTAAAACTAAAGTGTTACAAGCCCTTCTCTTTAAACAAAAGTGTTTTCTGTTGAAATGTTCATAAATAACAGAACTGAAAAAGATCACCCTCAGCAAACACCATTTATTCAAGTCTTAATATTTCCTGATTCTTACATCCTTCTACTGCTGGAACAATGATGACCTACATCCATCTTAGATTCAGGTGAAGCATTTCTATTTTCAAGAATTATTTCACTAGTAATTTTTCACTGGATTCGAAGTGTTTCATTATTAAGTTTTCTCTGATTCTTCACAAATATCTTCAGCAGTAGTGATATAAATTTGAATTTGGATAAATTAGTATTTTTGTTTAATGATTGTAAACTATTATATTGGTTTGTATTAAAATCAAAATATATTCCTTAAGAAAGAATACGTTGCTGAATTAGTGTCGTGGTTTAGCCCCAGTCAGCAACCAGGCACCACGCAGCTGCTTGCTCAATTCCCCCCTGGTGGGATGGGGGAGAGAATCAGAAGAGGAAAAGTGAGGTAACTCATGGGTTGAGATAAAGACAGTTTAATAGGTAAAGCAAAAGCTGTGCGCGGAAGCAAAGCAAAACAAGGAATTCATTCACTCCTTCCCATGGGCAGGCAGGTGTTCAGCCATCTCCAGGAAAGCAGGGCTCCATCACACGTAACAGTTACTTGGGAAGACAAACACCATCACTCCGAATGTCCCCCCTTCCTTCTTCTTCCCCCAGCTTTATATACTGAGCATGACGCCATATGGTATGGAATATCCCATTGGTCAGTTGGGGTCAGCTGTCCCGGCTGTGCCCCCTCCCACCTTCTTGTGCACCTGGCAGAGCCTGGGGAGCTGAAAAAGTCCTTGACCAGTGTAAGCACTGCTTAGCAACAGCTAAAACAGCTCCGCATTGTCACCGCTGTTTCCAGCAAAACTCCAAAACACAGCCCCATGCTAGCTACAGTGAAGAAAATTAACTCTCTCCCAGCTGAAACCAGGACAATTAGTCATCCTTCCTTTGTCTTAAACTTAATACAGTTTGAAAGATTGGACTGAGTTTTCTTTAAAAATTTCCATGCTTTCTCTTTTCCTTTCTCAAAGAAGATCAAATGAAGAAATGTATTGATTTTCAATAATAATGTAGAGACAGTATCTTTGTTTATATTGTCTGTTAACTTCGTGCAAGTTTAGAGATATATGAAAACAGATACGCTGCCAGGCTACACTTGATTAATCTTATTTCTGTCATCTGTCTTGCACTTTTCTAACCCTGTCACATTCCTGAAGTGCCTTGAATTCAATTAAAATATTGTATGCTTATTTATGCTCTTAAAGCTCATATTTCTGAGGCATAATTTGTAAGGGCATACCCCATATATTTTTCCTGATTTGAAACTACTTCCTGATAGAACAGCTTCCTTACTCTCCTTCCATCTTCTTGCTGATCTTCTAGCATCCCATCTGATGCTTAGATACAATCGCTCTTTTGCTGTCTTAAAATAAATGGAAATCTAGTCATACATTACAGAAGATGCAAGGTGACAATTAGAGCAGATAAACAGGCTGAATTTAGTCTGTGTTGTGTATTGTACCCTGAGCTAGATACACATATACCTCAGTCTCCCATTCATATATTTAAATAATTAAAATACACCATATTACAAAACTAGGTAAGAAACAACCATTTTAATTATACCTGCAAGTTATTTGGCAGCTTACCCTAACATATCTACCAACTCCCAAGCTAATAAGTGAAAGATTGTGTCCCATGTGAAAACAGTATTTAATATTTACTGTTCTTATATGAAAGTACCTAACTGAAATATCCACCTCTCAAAAGGAGGGAAAAGGCACATAAGTAATCATAATCATGACAGTTACTTCTAACTGAAATAATTGCCATATGCAAAGGAATGTTTCTGCAAATATTGGTCTCTTGAGTGTAAATATTCCTAATACTCCAAGTCTTATTTCCGGTGTGTAGCCCATAGAGCTCAAGCAAGTGGTGAGCATTCAGAACCTCTCTTAAAAAGGACACTATTTTTCATGAGGTTAAAAGGAAGCAGATCCTCATTTAAAACCAAAACCAAACCCAACTATATGTTCAGATTGTTTCAATTTATTTCTTATAGTATTAGAAATTTTTGTTTTGTTTTATTTTGGTTTGTTTTGTTTTCAAACAGTGTAGGAATGTTTGTCCCTCAAAAGATTTACACTCAGATCTCAGTCCAAATAACATTCATTAAGATTTCTGCCTGAACCTGTTGTGTCACTATAAGCTGAAAATATCAGATGACCAGGTTCTCTGCTAAGATTTATAACACCTCTGTTACCTTCAGGGACACTCAGTAAAATCCATCCAAATTAAGTTGGGGTGTGAATGTAAAACTGATTTGTTATCTGCACTAAATCTTTGTGATTTAAGATTAAAGTGATTTTAACTTATATTTTTTAACTCCCTAAGTTTCCGTATAAGTGGTTAATGCCATTAAACTAACCAGGTTTGCCATTCTGTCTAACTTTCCTGAATGTTCAGGAAAGAGAAGTGTTCGCTTACAGAAACCCTACAAGGAGGAGCTGTTCCTTTGCAGTATTTCAATTCTTCTGGGTGTGGAAAGCAAAAGGTATGAAACACATGTGAATGTGATTTCAGTTAAGAATGACCTCAGATTAGGGGAGATCTTATTCCATCCACAGCAATTTGCCCATGCATAAATTTATTCTTGTCTATCTGTTCATAATACAGACCCATCCTTACAGTCTCAGTCAGTCATGACTTGAATTCAGTAGACTTAAAAAGACCAAAAAGAGCAGAATCACTCTCACTTTTCAGGCAGGCCAATTTAAGAGCAAATCATTCAGTCAACACAGTATCTGAGGAAACACAACTGAAAATCATATACTGATATCACTCTCAAAAGATCTTGCCTCACGAAGTATTAAAGTCACTCTGCATCTGGAAGTTCACTAATAGCTAAATTTTGCTTGTCCTTAAGGGTTAGTGAAAAGGTTATGTTACAAAATGTGCCTTTGATTCCAAATGGAGAAAAGTATAAAATCGTGTTTTTAATGGTATTTACATCCAGGACATAAGCAAAATATGAACTCTATTGTGTTTTTAAAGATAAAAATGGAGGGAGCTTCCAAGCTTCAGCTGAGGTATATCTCTTTTTTGCAGACCTTTGTAAAGCAAATCACTTATCTGCACACTGTGTTGTCAGCTACTGAACTGCCACCTGAATTATTCCGTGACACATGCTGAATTTTATTTTCAATTTTTTTTAACTATGGTTCTGTTCTTTTATATATATATATATATTTATATATATATACACACCGCGTTGAGGCAAAGATAAGGTTCTGATACAGGTTTTGGTTTTGCTAATCTATTTGGGATTATCTCCTTAGAAACATGAGATTTTGTACCATGGAAGTATAGAGAGAACAGCCATGCAAATAAAAATGTTTGGAGCATCAAAAATCCCTTAAAGTTAACCATTCTTTGAGCAGACCTAAATTTTAAATGTATTTTGCTTGCAAAGGTAAATAACAGATTACGTTGGATTAAGAGACTGAAATCAAACTATGTGAAATTAGGTTGTCTTATGTCCAACTGAGCTATATGCCACCATTGGAAATCAGTGTTCTATTCAGTGGACCTGAATTACAGAATTACAGAAAACAATTGTGTCATTGCACAGGCCAGAATGTCCACACCACATACTCATTTGCAAGATTGTCAGGCGATGCTCTGCAGAAATCTGTGTGATTTAATTTTATGCATTTGTGCTACATTCATAATAATGATCATAGCATATCAGGCTGTAGCAGCACAGAGATCAACAGAGAAGTTGAAACTTACTGGGGAAACTGGGTAGATATTCCATCATTAATCTGTGCCAGGGTCTGTGGATAATTTGCCAATTAAAAGCTAGTGCAGGTCTGCCTGTGTTAGTGTAGGTGCTTCTATGACTAGCCCAGAACAGAAAGTTGTAGAGGCCACTTAATCCTGGCTAAAGATGAAAGAATTTAGGAAATACGGAATAGACTAACAAATCTAGAAGTTGTTACAGTTTACTAACACTCCCCCTCTCCCATGTTTACAACCACTTATTCATAGTCTTTCACAAATACAGGTTTAAATGGGAGTGTAGTGATTGAATTCAGTAGTACATTAGTGTAGGTTTATTTGCAGATAAAGCCAGGAAAAAACATAAGTAAAGAGCTAAAAAAACCAAAAGCACATAAAAATTGGCTTGGTAGACCAGGCTACTTTAGAAAATACATTATATAGAACTCTAATTTCTTCTCTATATCATTCTAGGTGTCATACCATTTCATAAATTATTTCTCTGTGTAGCACACTGTGTAATATTCTTGCTTAATGAAAATGCTAAAGCTAGCACAAAAGTCTGCAGTTTTCAAGTAACCAAAATTTCATTATTTGTAAAGTATTAATTTATAATAATTTGAATTTTTAAATTACAAATAGGAATCTCACTTGCTACTGTGTCAGAAGGATTGAAACATCATTCCTGCCAGACACTGTCTACAGACAGCTAGTCAGTTAGCTTAAGCAAATAGGACAGGTATTTCTAAACAGGCATGTTACTGCTGCAAATTGACAAAACAACTGAAGTAAAATAAAACCGGATCTAAAATACTATTATTAAGCTAAACTTTTGATATTTTTGTAGTTCTTTATAGTCTCTAGTTTTTATCAAATGCTTTCTTTATCACTTCCTCCTTGCGGTTTTGTATATATACTGGAAAGTTCTCAATTTTTTATCAGAAACTTTACAAAATTTTTAGCAATTCTATTGGAAATAATGGTAATTACACAGTTTTTGCTTTGCTGCTAATGCATAAGGTCAAGGTGATTTTGTAACTAATTTCTGTCATCACTAGACTTCTCACAGAAATAATTGCCAGTTACCAGATTTACTGAAGAGAGAGACAAGGAGGAAGGGAAGAAGGCAGAGAAATATTAATAATTTGACAGAGGAAGTCCAACAAATGGCTGAGAATTTGTCTGTTCTTACTGCTTTCTTCGTCTCTCATGTTTTTATTCTTCTTACCTATCACCTTAATTTTATAAGACTGAGGACAAATGCTAATGAGTCTATAATTGGCCTAAACCCCAGAAGATTACTTTGGGGAATTTGTATTTCAAATACAGGAATTAAATTTTTGCACATAATTAGCAGGTCAGTTAAACTAAATAATTTCCTGCTGCTGGTAGGCATAAACAGTCAGTTATTTTACTCCTACATACACCAACTTCAAAATTTTTTGTTAAAAGCTTGAGATTTAAAGATAGAGTGTGTGTACAGGAAGCAATTTAGTTATGCTTAGGAATGATTTTTAAAAAACTAATTAGTTATATAAACCTTCTTGGTTTTTGCTTTTGTTATATGTGTGCATGTTTTTCTTGGGGAAAATTTTGCTCATCTCAAGCCTTTTATTCCTCTAACTAATGCTGGCACTGCAGAAAGGACAGAAGCATACTTAGTTGTTATAATGCAAAAATAACTTTGCTTTCATAAAGTTGCCATTACATAATACTGCCTCCTCTCCAATTTAAATTTAGCATGCTCTAGAAAGGAAAGATACTTTCACAAAATTCTCTCCAGGACTCAGCGTCTTTAAAGGTCAGAGATGTGGGGGAAGGGCCAGGAATGAATACATCTTAATTCAAATAACTGTACTTCAGGCACAGTTTATTAAAAATGGGAATTAATAGCAGTCTTAAAAAACAAAAACAAAAAAAACCCACAAAAATGTTTGTCTGTCCCAACAGTTTAGTATGGACACAAACTCCCTTGAAAGAATCCCAAAACCCAGAGGTTTCTCTCTCCCTATTTCCATTACATCCTGTAGCACTTGTCAAATATGTCCAATTTGGAGTCCTATTTCCCAGGTGCAGCTATGCACATTATCAGGGTGGAAGCTTTCTAGGAATGAGTTTGTACCTGATACTTCTCTGTCCTCTGAAATCCCAGTCACAGTTCATGAGTCCCTTCAAAACTGTACTGCTCAGTTTGGAGCGGTCGTAGAAGCGTGAAGGAACTGGGAAGGCAGCATGAGAGGGCCTCTGGGATGGAAGTCCAGGGAAACGTTAATACGTCCAGCATGGTCACAGCCACAAAATGCCAGACTTCCTGCTGTGGAAGCAAAAACCTGTATGATAAGTTTCCAGTGATGGAAACTGGACGTGGGCAACCACAAAAGAAGGTCCACAGTAATCAGAGAAGAAAAGGTTAAACTCTCCAGCTGTGTGTCTTTGAATGCCCTTAGGTTGTTTCAAAATTTTTTTTAATTGTATGAAATTCTGTAATAGTTTGTGTTAATGTATCATTAATCCCCAGACTCTGTGTGCTATTTTATCTTTGTAGTTCTTTAGTTAGACCTCTTAGCAAGGCCACAGTTTCTTTTTAGAATTGGACAGTAAACGCATACTTTTAACAGATCAGTTATTAAGTTGGAGACATTGATAAATTAAGTATGGTTGACAAATAGAAAAATTCCTAACAAACTAAAATAAATTATAGAACTGATGAAACTGAAAAAAAAAAAGAAAAAAAAAGTTTAAGTTACAAAAAATTTTATTGATTTGTTATTCCAAAGCCAATGAAAATGAAGACATTTACTAATCAATTAATTATATATAAGGTAATTAAAATACGGTAGCTATGTGCAAAAAGCAATATTCCTACTTCCTAACAATTTCAAAATGAATTAAATGGGTAGAGCTAGGGATATGAATAAGATGTATTGTGAACAGCATTTTAAAGTCATCTCTTAAGACATAGGACAGTAACATCTACTGAGTCCTTTCCCATCCCTTTCTTTCCTTCCCTATCTCCTTCCTGTGAGTGTTTGTGATGTGTCATAGAAAGTCAAGATAAGAAGGCATTGCTTGTTTACTTGAGTAAACATGGAGTGTGATAAAATGTAAGCAATCCCACTTATTCTACTGCTGCTTACATTCATCTTTATGTACTTTTGTGAATTTCTTCATCTGTCAGCCAGACATCCTCTTTGTTATCAGCTCACCTGCTAGTTGTCGATAATGAGTGCTACAATTCTCTCATGATCAAGACGGAATGATAAATTTTACAAGCCTGAGGCTTTGGTCCTTCAGACTAAGGGGAGTGGAGAGTGTGTTTGCAATGGAAACACAAAGATAATGTTCTCTTTATTAAACAAAATAGTTTCTAACAGATGAGGTACTGGGTCAAATAGCAGAGGATCAGAAAGCCATGTTTGCTGGGATGGCAGTAACTTCTGTTATCAATGCTCTTAGTTGGAACTGATGAGAATAAGGGGATAAAGAAGGAACAAGGGACTCAGTAACGCAGCCATCTTCTGGGTGACAGACAAAGAAAGCAAAGTAGGGAGAAAAAAGGAGTTGCTACTTATGAAACTCATGTAAGTTCAATTTCACATTTTAACTAAATTCCCTGACTAGGACTGAAATGCAGCTGGCATTTGGGCTTAAGAGTTAAGGTATGTTTGGGCCGCAGATTTGCCAAGTATAAAATTCGGGGCATGAGTAGGCCTCAGTCTAAGTGTTGATATCGCCACACCCCGCTGCAGTCCACTATTTTCTAGGTCTGTAGTTTCAGCACAGTGAAACTGTCTAAATTACCTTCAGTTAGACACTGGTTTAAGTCTGCTGTAGACAATTACACCAAATCTGGAACTTCTTAACACTAATCTACCAGATAGTCTTTTCTGCATTTTAAGCATGGTAAATGTGAAAAGCATGCTTAGTAATTATTGTACCTTTAACTATTGTTTAGCTTTAAAAAAAAAGTTAGTAAAAAAGAGGACAAAAGTTGAAATGAAGAATTCACCAAAGATTTAAATAACTTTTATAAAATTATTCCCTAACCTCAGCATCACCATCCAACCACAGATTAGTCTTTTATACTCATTTTCATCGGTGCTGTGTGTGGCCACTTGTTAAGCGAGAATTTGCATGGCAAAATAGTCTGGTTCCTTCTAGACCTAATCCTGTAGTACTGGTTAACAGTCAGCTGCTGATGTGAGTGACACCTCATCAATTCAAAATCAAATGCAGCTGATACATGATGCTGAAAATATCAATGGTAGGCTGCTGATACAGATGTTGGCATGATTTACCCATGTGAATCTGATGAGCTGCCCAGTCAAAGGTAGTTGCATTTGAGGGCTCTCAGCACCTCATTAGGGTAGATCATTAGTCTACAGATGAACACCCAGATTATTTTACTGTGAAGGAGTACACCTGTGATTTTATTTTCACGATTTAGCACTTAAGAGAGCTTGAGTCTGAACCTGTATTTCTGCTGTGTCCAACCACAGCATCTTTATTTCATACCGTAACCACTGAACTGCTAAACCTTCTGTGCAGTTCTGCAGAATCCCTTCCCATGGCCACATCCACTGACAAATGGCAACAGATCAAATCTTTGTTGTATATCAACGTACATCAAATACGTAAGAGGTAACTCTGTGGGATGGAAAGCTATTCTTGCCATTCTCGTCCCTATATGTAGGCAGTATACACACTATATACATCTCTATAACATTGCTGACCCTTGCCTTTGAAGAATATTAGAAACCAGGGACTGATTCCTAAATGACTTTTTTTCCCCTTGGTTAAAATATATATTTAAAAAAGCCATAGATAAATATGTCAGCTTTGGAGAACTGAAGAGAAGGCTGCAGGCGTGGGAAGCAATCGAGCAAAGACAAGTCAGGCACAATTAAATAATGAAACCTTACAGTTAACTTGATGTGCTAGCTCACCTCTAGAGGATGCCAAATTTACTCAGATATTTCCAAGCCTGGGGCACATGGCACACAGGCAACCTTGCAGTTGTAGTTTGAAGGGAGTGGAGCACCTGGAGATTACTTGGTGTCAGGAGAGAAATCATGTTGAATGTCTTTCTGCAACAATGAATTTTATAAATTAAAAATGTGTGCCTTGGGCTTACTCCTTTCAGACTGTAAAAAATAAACTTTCCAAGCTGGTTAATTTTAAGTTATTACTTTGCATTCCTTTGGATGCATGTCTTCATTCTACCCCCTTGACTTCATCAAAAATACTTGCTATAGTCACATTTTACCTAGTGATTATAATCATGACAGAGTAGAAGTTGCACCTAAGGTGCAATAATAGCAATACAAAAACAGGAGACAATGGAAATGGAATAGCTTTGAGGAATGTTAGTCTTTCTGGTATGCAAACAGACCCCACAAACAATTGCTGTTGTAAAATGTATGAACTTTTACTATATACATTGAAGTTACTCCCCAATGGTAGAATCTTTTCTAAAACAGTTTTGGTTATGCTGTGCAGTACTCTTATTTTAAAATAGCATGAACCAAGTGTAGTTGTTCTGAAGGAGGCAAGGGGAAAGAAAGGCTTTGCTCTTGGGACTTTCACTGAGCAAACTCTTAGAAAAAAAAATATTTCTTAAAAGTTAATGTTAAGATGAAAAATTTTAAATGTCAGTGCTTTAAAAAGCACCTTCATACACCACTATTTTATTCTTCCCCATGCTCAGGATAGACACAAAGCCTTATGCAACTCCTAGCACTCCCTCTGCAGTAAGGGATCTCCCTTCTTTTTACTCCTCTGTGATATTCAATTAGAATTTTCATTCTCACTAGCTAAAGTAGTGGGATGGTGGGAGTTTGGGGTTTGTTTGTTGTTTTTTTTCTTGTAACATACAAATGCTTTTTCTGTCCTTCCTGTGACACACGCAGGAACAAGAATCATAGAATCATAGAATTATTAAGGTTCCAATTATTAAACTTCCAAGATCATTAAGTCCAACCATCAATCAAGGGCGTTACACACATTGCACAAATCACTTTTTGGAAAAAGTACATGTAGCAAAGATATCTGAGTAAAGAACTGTGCTCCTGTGACTAGTCAGCCTTGTATGTTGGGAAGAAAAGAATTAAGAGGCAGATAGAAAAAGCTGTTTTCCATGAGAAAGACAATAAATAATAGATGACTGATTATCTGGTAGTTGTCATAGGCTACTGGAGCTCAGCAGCCCCCAGTGAGTGGCAATGGCTGCTAGATCACAGTATCTGTTGTCCATCTCAGAAACTGCTGAAGACTCCTGTAGTCCAACAGTTACAGTCACGTAGAGTAATGAAATGTTGCCTGCCAGGGTGGCCAGGTGTCCCAGATCCTGCCACAGTGAGCACCACTGTGAGCTAGATTTCAGGACTGTTCCATTGCCTAGCACTTGCTGCACAGTGTAGAGGCAAGACATGACCTTCATTTACTTGGTCTAGTAATCTCCCTTTGTTTAAAATACAATAAAGCCACAAAGAGTTGGCTGATACTGATTGCTGGGAAGGTGAGACCTTATGTCTCTGAATCACAGAGCTGCCAGCCACCCACTAAGCTCAGAAGTCAGAAGGATCTCTCATTCAGGGGCAGCAGAAGAGCCATAACAATGATCAATTGTCTAGAAACGTACTTCCATTATTAGAAGCTGGACTCACAAACTCCCTCCATGCACAGAAATCTAGCTTTCTTAATGAAGCTGACGCTCCCAAAAGATAACGGGCACATAAAAGCAGTGGTTTTAGCAGAAAAATCTACCTCAGAAAGTAGTTACAAAAAATAGAACACCTAAAACAAAAAGCTTTAAAGTAAAAAAGGGAGTTAAAAATTAGGAAAAAAAGCAAAAAAAGAAATTACCATTTTGCATCTCAGTTCCCCATTGTAGGGAACAGAGGGTTTGAGAGCCTCGAATTAACATTAAAGGTATTGCAGGTGATGGCTAAGACCATTCAATTACTACATCAACACAAGTTATTGGGCTGTGTTTTTACAATGCTTAGCACAATGAGGTCGTACACCTGGCTAGTCCCTAGACATTAACATAATAACCATGATTAATGATACTTATGTTTGACTTTCTATCTTTTTGCTACAATTTGCCATGATGAACAAAGCTAAATAACCTCTGGATTTCTGTTTTCTTTCCAGAGGATATAAGGATCCCTTCTCTCTCTCTTCACTATCTTTATTTAATATTAAAGTTAATGGAATATTACTATTAATGTCAGTGGATTTTGAATGAGGCTGTGTGAGCCCTACCTTGGAAATTATGCTTCTCCTACTTTATTTATGGAATAAACAACTCTATAACAGATTCTCTCTCCTGTACAATTACAATATAAAAGAGCTATTATTCTAACAAGTACTTAGGACAAAAATCAGTGTTGTACTCTGATAGTTTAGAGCAACTAACTCTCTGAGTTTAGAAAGGATAAAGTGTTACAGGTCCCTATTACAGCCTGGTTCCTTTAGGCATTTTTAAATTTTGTAGTAAGGTAAAGGTTCCTTTTCTCAAGAAGTCTACAGGATTTCTCTATAATATGACCTAACAGTTGAGTATTTGCTGAATGATATGACTTAATAAGAATTAATTAAGACTCAAGATCCATTTTGCTGAACAGCATACAAAAGCAGTTGGAGAAAGGCTGTCTCCTTCACTCTGGCTAACAAACTAAAGATGAAAGACAGAAAAAGGTTTGACAAAGACAATTACTGCTCTTTTTTTTCTGGAAAATAAATTATGCAGAGAGAGAAAAGAAGCAAACAGGAAATCAAACAACTTGCTACAGCTCAGTGACAAAGTAAGTAGCAATAACCTGATCCAAACTATGGATACAGTAGAATACAGCATAGGTCATATAATTTAATATAGATCACCTAGGAAGCTCAAACATGAACACAGAGAAAAAATGACAGACAAATGACAAGAAAAACATGGGTAACTTGAAGGAAGAAACATTAAGGCAAATAAAGCACAATTTGAAGGACTGTAAATTGAAATTAGTACAGCAAGAACAAAACTGTAGAGATTTAGAAGTGGCTACAGGTTTGCAGATATTGAGAGAGAGAGGGCTTTTCCTGCATATGAAAAGCAAGAATGTTTTGGGGAAAAATAGATTAGAGAGCGGGTGGTGTAGGCTGGGATCAACTGCTTAAAAAAAAAGGGAAGTGTTTAGTGATGCAAGATGGTCTGACAGGCAGGGCATGGGCCAAAACATTAAGGATTCAAAGGCCAGGATAGTGTGATTATATGGTGAACATGAAGCAAAGAAACAGTGTAAGAGGGGAGATGGAGGGACATGGCCATAACAAAGCCAGCAGTTAAGGCAGCAGTTAAGAAAGCATTTCCATAAGCATGAGAGGTTTAGTATTCTGTGCTTGCAACAGAAAATATTCTAAAATCAGTGAAGTATATGTCTCCATACTATAATTCTTTAGATTATTTGGCTTGAATATATGCTGGTTTGTTTGATATATTTGAAAGACCATCCTAGTATTTTCTTTACTTTTATTTTAATAAGAAAAATAAATATTGGTATATAACAAATACAAATAGTTGAATTTAAAATTCTGTTTTTAATAAGGACTTAAACAGTGACTTTTTTGGAAGTGCCTGTCAAAATACTAGCTCCATTTTCAGGTATCTAAAAAGATTTTAGTTCTTTGAATGCATCATGCAAAGATGCAATTGCAACACTTAAAATCCCTGTTTGGGAATCCAGACTTCAGTATCCAGACATTTTCCCCCTGTTATTCTTTCAATAACAAGAATTCAACATTACAATAACCTTGTGATAAATGTTGTTAAACAATAATAGCTCTGGTCTGTTCTAAAGTAATTTAAATAAAATAACTGGCTGTCTGCTACAAAGTTGTAAACAAGTTTACTCAGAATTAAGCTACAAATTAAGCAATTATCTAAAATATTTTTGCATGTTATATTTGTTGAATATAAATTAAAATTAAAAGTAACTACACGTTTGTTTGGCATACAATACACAAAGTCAAATTCCCTAGTTCATGTAAAACAGCATCTAAAGTGAAATAAAGGTTAACCATAACTGATACGTAAAACCTTGGAAAAAACCATTTAGTGGCTTAATCTGTTAATATGAATTAAATAAGAGAAAACAGTTTGGGTTTGATACTAAGCAAAGACAACAGTTATCTCAGTGCTTTGCAGTGAAGATGGCATAACACTGAGTACTGAAAATTTATCCTGCACCTGTAGAAGCAGTAATGCACGTCAGCATTGTCAAGCTTAGCAGTCTTCCTGAAGCAGTATGTGAGATATTTAAAAGTTACAAGTCAAGACCTCACTGGAGCAGATATCCACACTGTAGCCGGTGGAAGACCCCATGCCATGGCAGGTGGATGTGCCCTGAAGGAGACTGAAACCCACAGAGAGCCCATGCAGGAGCAGGCATTTTGGCAGAAGTTGTGCCCCACTGGGGACCCACCTGGAGTAGTTTGTTCCTGAAGGACTGTACTTTGTGGAAAAGGCCTGTAATGGAGCAGTTCATGAAGAACTGCATTCCATGGGAGGGACCCCATGCTGGAGCAGGGGAAGAATATAAGAAGGAAGGAGGAGCAGAGATGAAGACCTGTGGGCTGACTGCAACACCTGTTCCCCGTCCTCTTGTGCCACCTGGGGGAGAGGAGGTAGAAGAGTGATGAATGAAGGAGTGAAGTTGAGGCTAGGAAGAAAAGGGGGGCGGGGGAACGTGTATTTCAGTTTTGTTTTTGTTTCTTACTATCCTACTCCATTTTAAATTGGAAATAAATTAAAACAGTCTTCCCGAAGTTGAAACTGTTTTGCCCATGTGAGCGATCTCCCTGGTGTTATATTCACTCACTATGTTTTTCATCTTATTTTCTCCCCAACTTGCTGAGGAGGGTAAGTGAGAGAGCAGATGAGTGGGCATGTGGTAGCCAGACAAGTTTAACCCACCACAGCCTGGAAGGTATAACTCTCCATTATATCTACTTAATTACCAAATATTAAGCATGGCCACTGTGTTGTCCTTCCACTGTGATTGAGGCTTTCAGATACAAACTGCCTTGCACTCAGACAACTCACTACACATATATATCAAACTTATGGCTGTTTATTCATGAATGTGTCACCATTTTCCTAGACATCTCTTTCAATACTATTGACACACTTGAAACGGTTCAGAAAATGAGCTTTAGGCATTAGCAGAACTGCATCTTTGAACAATTTTTTACTTTTTTCCAAATCAGCAAACCCTGAAATTTAATAACTGCAATCCAAAACTCAAAAAAAATATAAATTTTCAAAGTGGCGAGATTTTGGTATTTGTTATGTAAAGCTATCTATCAGGAATTGAGAGTTGCCATGCTGAATCAGACCTAGTGTAGTGGTGTCAGATATGGAGAGCACCAGACAATTCAAAGGTTCTTTAATCTGTATTAAATATAAAACATTAAACAGAAACAGAAGATGTTTAACCTGTAGTAGTTAATCTTTTTTTCCATAAAACACCCTTCTTTAGCAAAGAAGCAGTGACATAAGTGCAGAAATACAAGAATGAAAGCATAGTCCAAGGTAGACATAGGACTGAAGTACAAGAAAAGGTACAGAAGTTTAAATTTCTTTTGATATTTTCAATCTTGCAAACGTTTGGATAACTCAGATAAGTTTTTGTCAACTGTGCAATTTTCTCGTTCATAATGCAGAGAAAAGCCTTTCAAGAAGTAGATAAAAATAAAGGTCTATCTTGAGCCCTAGATATTACTTTAGAAATAGCAACAGTGTAAGAAACCTGCACCAAGGCTTTCCTAGTAATAGAATAAAACAAAGTATTTAATAATTTAATTATATAGTGCAAAGAATGGAAGAAAAGTAGTTTAATTTAGATATGCCATGGCAAACGTACTACAGCAAAATAAAATGCATGTGAATTAAAACTAAGTGCCTAAGGAATAAAAATTTTAAAAAATGAATGAGTTTTAAATCAAAAGTAAAATGTGATTCAAAGAAATATTAATAGAAAAATCACCTGTCATAACACAAAATCTTTCATAACTTACGTCAACAACTAGACTTAAAGAAGGGTTTGGGCATATGCAGATGGGAACTCTGAATGAACAATCCAGATAAGGAAAATACTTTCTCAGGATGTAGATCCCTAGTCTATTATCTCAATTAATAATTTTATCTTAATCTAAATTAAGTAAATATTATATTTTCTGCTAACTTGGAAATTAACATTTTCCTTTAACCTTTTGAATCTGAAAAGCCTAAACTCATCTCTTACTCGCACTTTGGATAATTCTTGATCATCTGGCTTTCAGTTGACCAAACTAATGTTAGAAATGGATTTAAACTGACGGCAGTATTTATGCATTATGCTATATGCTAATTTACTTCGTACAGTCTTATTGTATTCTCAAAATAATTGTTATTTACTATTCTGTATGTTATGTGAAATACTCACTATACATTAGACTATTAAAAAAGTAATGATTAACCTGTAATCAGTCCAGTTTATTTATCCTTTAATTTATCTAAGGGGAGTTCCAAGAAGATAGTAAAACTTCAGAAATAAGATCTTTGGAAGTCTTCATCTCCAGAATTAAATCAAGCCGAAAGAACATATACCCAGCAGAAAGTTTTCAAGTTTCTTTAATTACTTCCTTTCATTTTAGAAGATAAGATAGTCCCTCTTTTAGGATTACTCTTTTCCATCTTGTACCTTTGTATGATGAGGCATATATCAAGACGCTTGTTACTGAATTTCAGAACTAAAATCTGGAGTATGTTTGTTACTCTCATACCTGCATAGAGAATGCAGAGAAACATTTTTCTAGGCTACATGAGACAAAACAGGATCTTTCCAGAATTCAGTTATCTCAAGACCCAAACTGGGTCTCGAGATGAAATCAAATGAAATAAAACTTGATCATTGTCTCCTTTAGAAGATGAGCACAACTACAAAATCAAATTCATTTCTCTCCAAATTATCTTTTGGGAGTATGTGATACCTTTGGTCACATTTGACACAGTAAAACGTGGGCAGTCCATGGACAGCCAGCAATGTAGCTGATACAACCAATGACAGCCTGTGGAAAAAAAGTATCACTTCAGCCGGGGGACAGTGGGTAGTTGAACAACTCAATATTTTTCTCATTAACATTGATCTTCTAAATGAGGCAGTCTAAGGTTTTAACTGCTATCGGAGAAAAGTGCTTAGGGTTGGAACCCTGTGCAGCAAACCGAAGTTGCCGTCATTCATTCAGCAAGTACTCTACTTTCAAAATCAGAATGATACCCACACAAGTAAACAACCAAAATATACCGAGATCTTGGAAGGGCTTTTTTTTAATCTTGTTTGTTAGTTTTATTTGATAAGTATATTTTTTTAAGATGCACAAACACCTCAGAGAAGACTAGTGAATTTTTGAACAAGCAGCCAGGACTCTACAATACATGGTAATTTATGCACAAATTCATAAATGTAATAAATATAAGATGTAAAAAAAAATAAAAAAGCCCTGACTTTACTTCAATAAACTTCAGTCTGAAGTAAAGAGAAATTTGTGGGGAAATCCTCCGTGCTTTTTACTATAGTGTTAATCTTTGAAGAAACTTTAAAATTGAGAATAAGGAAGTGCTTAATACTCAATCTCAAGGTATATTTTTCAGCTTGTCTGATTTAGATTGGACATGTGTATGTTCAAGCTGTGATGGTCCTAAAACAAGTGCTTGATTTTATTTGTTAAAATTAAGTGCGACGGTTCAACATTCTGCTTAGTGGTTGTACCAAATCTTAAGTGAGGTACTGCTATTTTAATACAGAATAAACAATTAAGGAAAAGAAAGTAAATATTTATTAAAATATAACACTGACTATAGTAAATTTGACAACACCACCAAGATGGTTGCCAATGCTGCAAATCTGTGAAAGGCAGACCACAGAATAGAAGTGGAAAAACATTTACAAGAACTTCATCTGAAGTATTCAATAATTTATTTGAACAATTCAGTTTTCCCTAAGACTGGGTAACCTAAAAAGGGAAACCATTGTCTAAAAGAAGCAATGGCATATATTTTCTCCTGAAACATTCCAAAAACATTTCCCAATTCATACAGCTGAAGTCATATGACCATTAAATAACTAAAACTGAGAATACTAGATTAAAGAGAAAATAAAGAAATGGAAGCAGGTGTGCAAAATCCATATCCATTCTACATGTGTATATTGTGCAAACAAAGCAGACAGCAATACCCAGTCTAAGAAAATTAATTCACTCTACTATCTAATAGCGTATATAGTAATGCAAAACCTTAGAAAGGCATCCTTTAGAAACACGATTCACATCAATGGTAAAATCATATGGTCTGTCGTGATGGAAAGAGCTAAGAAATTATATTCACAGATAGTGGCTAGAGGTAGATGTGGGTAAAGGAGAGAGAGCAACCAGGCATCTGAAATTATAATTCATTAACAGTGAGTTGCAATAAAGTTTACTAAATAATTTTTATATTCAAAAAGTCCTCATTTAAAAAAAAAAAACAACAGGCTTGCTGCTGAGAAAAAAATGTTTCCTTTTTTTCTAGATATAATCCACTATCATTCACTATACCAGAGCATTTCATCTATCCAGTCTTCCAGGTCTGAACTGGTGTCATGGTGTAGCCCCAGCCAGCAGCCAAGCACCACGCAGCTGCTCGCTCACTCCCCCTTGGTGGGATGCTGGAGAGAATCAGAAGAGGAAAAGTGAGGTAACTCATGGGTTGAGATAAAGACAGTTTAACAGGTAAAGCAAAAGCTGCGCGTGGAAGCAAAGCAAAACAAGGAATTCATTCTCTCCTTCCCATGGGCAGGCAGGTGTTCAGCCATCTCCAGGAAAGCAGGGCTCCATCACACGTAACAGTTACTTGGGAAGGCAAACACCATCACTCCCAATGTCCCCCCTTCCTTCTTCTTCCCCAGCTTTATATACTGAGCATGATGCCATATGGTGTGGAATATCCCATTGGTCAGTTGGGGTCAGCTGTCCCGGCTGTGCCCCCTCCCACCTTCTTGTGCACCCGGCAGAGCCTGGGGAGCTGAAAAAGTCCTTGACCAGTGTAAGCGCTACTTAGCAACAACTGAAACATCTCCGCATTGTCACCGCTGTTTCCAGCAAAAATCCAAAACACAGCCCCATGCTAGCTACAGTGAAGAAAATTAACTCTCTCCCAGCTGAAACCAGGACAACTGGTGGTTAAGGTACATTTTTCTATGCACTACAGTATAATGTATGTGAGATCTAATACGTTTATTTTTCTTTCTGTACCTCTAATGTAACTATTAAAATGATCTTGACAAAGTCACAACCCTGAAAATTACAGGATGTTATTTTTATTTGATGATCTCCAGTCCATACGCAGAACCAATTATTGCTGCCTATTCTTGCAATACTTAGCGATGACATGCTGTAAAATATAATTCAGAAGTGAAATTTAAATAAAGTTTTGAAATTAGACATAATTGGATTTAATAGTGTTGCTTTTTGCAGAAGTGACTTTGTTTACCATTGAATGAAAGAATTATGAGAAGTGGATGGCTGTAAAAGAATGTTTTAACAGTTACTTTTCATAGTACTTCGAATTTACATTGTTTTGAATCAATACTAAATTGCATATGTAACTGGAAACGTGATTTTAAGAGATTAGATTGGTGAGGGAAAGGGGTAAAGAGCTACAAGAATATTAAAAAGCAATCTTCCAGTGAAAAAACAGTTAACGAAGTTGAACTAGTTCTTTTAAAACATCTGACAGTTTAGCAAATGCCACATTTAAAGTAATTTCTTCTCTAATGTCAGATATTTCACAACACTGATTAGATAATTAAAAGCCTAAGGGGGTGTTTTACATCCTAGTATTCAAAATTTCACTGCTTATGTGGCTTATTTATGGTATTAAGACACAAAAATTATTATTATGATGATGAACAAAGTTTTAAGGTTAAAAATTGACTGGTTAATATCTCAAGTTATCTTTTACCTTTTTAGAGTTTCTTACTGAATTTTAACTGATCTCTTCAGCCTGTCTAAATATTCAGTGGTACATTCATAGAATCACAGAATTACAGAATCACAGAACCACAGAACCACAGAATCACAGGCTGGAAGGGACCTCAGGCGTCATCTAGTCCAACCTTTCTAGGAAGAGCACAGTCTAGGCAAGACGGCCCAGCACCCTGTCCAGGGGACTCTTGAAGGTGTCCAACGTGGCTGAGTCAACCACTTCCCTGGGGACATTATTCCAATGGGTGACTGTCCTCGCTGTGAAAAATTTCCCTCTGGTGCCCAATCGGAATCTCCCCAAGAGCAACTTGTGTCCGTTCCCCCTCATCCTCTCCATGTGACTCCTTGTAAAAAGGGAGTCTCCATCTTCTTTCTCGCTGCCCCTTAAGTACTGGTACATGGTGATGAGATCCCCTCTGAGCCTCCTTTTCTCAAGGCTGAACACACCCAGCTCTCCCAGCCTATCCTCGTATGGCAGCTTCCCAGTCCTTTGATCATCTTGGTGGCCCTTCTCTGGACCCCTTCTAGCCTGTCCACATCCTTTTTGTATAGCGGGGACCAGAACTGTACACCGTACTCCAGGTGTGGCCTGACAAGCGCTGAGTAGAGTGGGATGATGACTTCTTTATCTCTGCTTGTGATTATGGATTAACCTTGACTCAGAGCCACCTGTAAGACTCATTGCACTTAGCATTTTGATACAAGTCCTTTACCTCTCCACTTATTCCAGATTTCTCTACATTTTAAGAGATTTCTTAGTAAAACAATAATAGTAGAACTGTTCTGGAAACTAGTAAAAAGCTTTGCTTTGTAGTCCAAAGTTTCCTTTATAATTTAATTCAAGTCCTGGTGTGCCTTTGCTTGATTTATGAATGTTGAGTAATTTCTCACTTGGATATATATTCACTTTCTGCAACTTTCCTCTCTTTATTATTTTTGTGAAATAGCCACAATAACCTCTTTAATTTTTACTGCAGCACAGAATGTTATTTATCTTATGGACTTTGTTCCTATATTTTGGGATGATGGTTTCTTAAGTATAGAACAAAAGCCTCTTTGGCAAGTCCTACTTACCTTTCACGTTTTTCTGTTCCACATGCTTGCAATCCCAAGGACTTTTGGACTTTATCTATACATTAACAAAGGATCATCAAAACTGCCACCACTTTCTACTTTTGAAGATTTCTAATAGAAGTTCATGAGTTTCAGGTTTCTTGTCATAATCAGTACATCCTTGTGTGCTGGTTTTGGCTGGGATGGAGTTATTTTTTTTCACTGTAGCTGGTATATTGTGTTTTGGATTTGGTATGAGATTAGTGTTGGTGGCACACTGATGTTCCATTTGTTAAGCAGCCACTAAGTGTCACTAAGTAGTGCCTATACTAGTCAAAGACTTTTTCAGTTTCCCATGCTCTGCCAGGGGCACAAGAAGCCAGGAGGGGAGGGGCACAGCCAAGGCAGCTATTCCAAAATGACCAGAGGAATATTCCTTACCATATGATGTCATGTCTAGTATATAAAGCTGGGGGAAGAAGAAGGAAGGGGAGACCTTTGGAGTAATAGCGTGATGGAGCCCTGCTTTCCTGGGGATGGCTGAACACCTGCCTGACCATGGGAAGGAGTGAATGAATGCCTTGTTCTGTTTTGCTTGGTGTGCAGCTTTTGCGTCTCCTTTACATTATATAATTATTGTTGTGGTTATCATTATTATTATTATTATTTTGTTGTTATTATTAATATTACTATTACTCTTTTGCTTTACCTATTAAACTGTCTTTATCTCAACCCATGAGTCTTCTCACTTTTACCCTTCTGATTCTCTTCCCCGTCCCACCAGGGGGAAGTGAGCGAGTGGCTGTGGGGTGCTTAGTTGCTGACTGGGGATAAACCAAAACACCTTGGGATATTAATTACAATTTTTAAGTGTTATTTGAATAGAGTTCCTTACTTTATCAGGCATTCTTTAGTATTTATGAATATAGTATATTATTTTGTAAGAAAAAAAACACAAACTTAGGTAATTTCCAGACAAAAGTGTTCATTAACTTTATGGAACTATTTTAAATGGAGACATTTGCTTTTCACAGAACCAGAGAATTGTTATGGTTGGAAGGCACCTCTCGATATCACCTAGTCCAAACCCCTGCTTAGATCAAGATTACATAGATCAGGTTGGTCATGTCTGTATCCAGTTGAGTTTTGAGTATGGCTCAAAAATGGAGACTTAACCTGTCTGGGCAGCTGAGTGTTTGATCACCCATCTGTAAAGACATTATGTTACAGCATAAGCTAAATATCAGCTAATTTAGCTGTCATTAACTGATATATGTACATTTAAATCTAACATACAAAAGACTCATTTTCACTATGTGTTAATGTCTTGCATTCAGGTTGAACATGTACCTGTTTGTTATACTTAAAATTCTGTTACAGGCAATAGAATTATGCCATATATGCAAAGCCAAGAAATTATTGTTAGTCTAATCAAAGAATTCTTATCGTCTTAGTGGTAGCAACACTAGCATTTCTCATTATATATATTTAAAATCAGATACACATAAACTTTTAAGTTAATAGCAATTTTTCTGGTATTAATCTTATCCAATTAGGGTTGCCAGCTTCACTCAATCCAGCATATCAGTGACCAGTGTTTCCAGCCAGTCATTGGCATCCTGAGTCCTTAAACTGGCAGCGTAAGACATTGAGCTTGATGGTTTCATCTTCCACATGTTATAATGCCTGTAGTCATTTTTGCATGTTTGCACACATTTTACAGCTTGCATTTTCTTCACTGGTCTGTAAGGCCAGATTACATACAGATCTACTTTCTATGGTGTGCTTTATATATGTTGGATATGTTGGATACTTGTTCTTTGTTCTCTTTGATATCACTAAAACTGATGTTACCAAGCTCCCAAGGGTGCTTTCCTTTGATGAACAGTAATTGGATGACTGGTGAGCAACAGGAATACTGCATGCCTGCTTATCTTAAAAGCTCTGTGGGCAATCAGGTAGACATTTGAAATTAAATTCCTAGCTGAAAATAAAGTCCTTTTCACTCTTTAGAAGCCTGTGGAGGCTTTTCTCTGTTTTTCTTCAGTGTGATCGTGTACAGTCAAATAACTTAAAGATTTATTCCTATTAGTATAAATCTATCAGCCATTATTATTCCTGCTACATGCTAAATTTAGTAAAGGGTATTGAAGATCTTTCATACATTCTAGATGCTGAATAGCTAAGAAAATCAAGCATTAGTAAAAGATCTGCTGAGCCTAACAGAAGTAATATTCCACAAGATGCTTTCGAATTATAACATTATGTAACAAAACTACATGGGAAATACAAAAGTTCCATTCAGCTTCCCTACCACATTTTTTCTAGAAGGAATGACACATGTAATAAAGATAAGTTTAAATCAAAAAACTCCTTCTTTCATAGGGCAGGTAGCCACATAGTAGACAGCCTGCTACATAATGGGAAGAAATAAATTATAGTGGCCACTTACAAATCATGATACGGATTGTAGATGTCCATATTGTTTCTTTATTGCCTTTGCCAGAATAAGAATATCTGTGTAAATTCATTAAACTTGTTTTGTGAAGGGACTAAAATTAAGATTATCAGGAATGGACAACAAAAGCAGGCATAGTCAATATAACTTCTGGAACTGTGTCTTTATAGTGTTGACAACTTTAAACAAAAACATGGAAGAGTATCGTATCTCTCTAATTTGAATGCATTATCTGGAAGTAGCTATACCAGTTGACAAGAGCCATATGATGAAAAGGATACTAATGGAAGAACCAAGTGGTGACCTCCTTCAGCTGGCGATTAGCATCCTCCATAACTGCACATCACTGAATAATGTGGGCATTCTTTAGTTTTAGGTCAATTAGTCCCATAGACTGTTGAGGCATTATTATGAGGGAGTAGATATAATTTGGGATATTTATGGCAATGGTGATTCCAGTGAAAGGAAAGACAAAACCAGTAATAGCATATCTGTTTTTCTGAAAGGCTCGTATTTCTATTCTTTTGAGTAATAACACAAGCAGAAGTCTGCTTCTTTTAAAAAGAGGCTTACTAGGCATGAGAAGGGTTTGTGTGTGTGTGTCTGTGTGTATACACATAATTGCATGTATTCTTAGTGCAACTTATTTTACTCTCAGTCCTTTGGCAAAGACAGCTAGCCAACATACAGCAACTGTCCTTCAGAGATCCTCCAAGAATGTCAGTGACTATGCCAGCCCTTCAAGAATCATTTTTGCTTCAAGAATTTACTCAAGGTATGTCTTGTTTAGAATGTGGACAAGCATTAAAATAGGTGGACTAAATATTTGTTGAGGCATCAAAGCATTTTGATCACAATCAACTCCTTATGCTTTGCTTTGCTGACTCACCTTAGTATTTTTTAAATAACCCAAAGCAGACAGAATATGTAGAATGCAAGACCACTTGTTTATCATAACTTCTTTGCATAGAATGATGTTCCAGCAATATCTCATGAAATAAGAACTTTGCTCATTTGCTAAGAAAAACAGCCTTAGAAATCTTGTTATTGGTACCATATGAAGATCCCCTCTCAATGGCACTCTCCTCACAGGGGACTTAAAGCTGTTTGCAAATATTAGAGTGGAGCCATAAATTTCTCAGTAGGTAATTTTTCTTTGATGAACAGTGCTTATCTTCTGTCTACATTATTACAGTGATCCACTTCTTCTCTACTATGCAATAGAAGGGCCTTCTGCAACTTAGATAAATGTGTTACTTTATAGCGCATAAATATTTCTCAAAGATATTTTTTAATGTTCTCATGAATGTTGTTTTCTGCAGGTTTTATGAATCAAGCAAAGTAATTATTTATTGAAAACAGCCACAAATGCCTGTAATGCAAATGAAAACAAAGAAAAATACATAATTCAGTCTACTACTACTTGCTTTTTTCTGTAGGTTCAGAAATGTCAGTTATTAAAAAGACTTCACAATAGCTCTTGCATATGTCCCCATTCATTTCCCGCAACATAAATCTGATGTTAAACATATCAGGAAACGTACATACTTTTTCTAAAGTTCAGGGGTTTTGTATAATCCTAGCTTTTTTTCTCCTTATTTTTCAATATAGATTTAACTATTAGCATCAAGAAAGTTAAAAAGCTGTAATCCTTTTGCTTATTAATACTTCAGGTTTGAGATGAACAAATTCTTTAACACACTTCAACCCTTAACATGAATGAGAGAAAATGTATTGTAAAAAAGTTTGCTAAATATAAATTTGTTCCATTTTTAAACTTTTTTTCTTAAATAAAAAGTACATAACTTCATACATAAAATAAACAAGAGCAAAAAAGGGTATATAAGACTATCTTCTCAATCATATGTTATGGAGACGTCAAAAACCTCTGACTCTGTAAGGTCACTTGAGAAAATCCAGACTAGGGTTCCTTCTGCCCGGACTACCTTGCTACTGTCCCATTATTCTCTCTGCATAAGATTGTTCCACACAGATCTACTTTTCATATAAATGTACTGTGCATGTAAATTTCATATAAAAGTACCGTGTAACTGATTACTGTGTGTACAATACCTCTAACCAAATCCTCACATACTAGAATTACTTCCAAGTGGATTGTACAGGTCAGGCTCCTGCTCAGACTAAACAAACAATAAGTCCAGCTGGGCTGTTGCAGGTTCAGAAGGCCAGAACAAATGTGAAAGTGTGTAGGCTTTTTCTAAATGACATTTCTGGACAAGAAAAATGGGAAAAGTCTGTGAAAGATTTGATATCCCTTTTATCCAAAACTTTCACCTATTTCATCTGCTACTCTAGGTGTGCCCAAACACTAGTGCTTCCAAAAATAAAAGGGCTAGAAGCTACAAAACATTTTGCTGCAGGGAACCAAAATATAACTAGCCATCTGTGCATAACGAAAAAAAGCTCCACTCCTTTGTTAACTATTAAAACCTCAAAGTCCAAAATTTTGTTGAAATGGAAAACAAAATGAAACATTTAACATGGCACAAATGTAACTTCGATAAGGCCTCTGAAAATCTTGTTAAGCCCTTCTACTTCATATAATTTTAAACCAAGGACTCTTGTGATTTATTTCCAGTTCAGTAAGGATTATTCTCATATGAATTCAAGCCATTTTGACTGTAGATCTCTTTCTAAGAGGCTTACATGAAAGCTATTTGCAACTATGTATTACATGGTGCAAAGGGTCATGTTACAAAGATTATACAGAGAAAGTAAAAAAAAATATAGATTGATTTGTTTTAATGTTCAAATCCAGTAAAAAGCCAACCAATCAAGCAAGCAAAAAGACAGTGAAAAGACTAGCTAAAACTAATATAGTTCCACCTGTTCTATTATTAATACTGTGGGCTTTATTTCACCATTAATTTAAGATTAATTCTAAATTTAATAATCAAAAGAGCACTTCCAAGCTCTAGTCTAAAGCAATCTCAAATGAAAATTATTTGGTAAATCGTGTTCTGTCTGCAAGCAGAAGGATGCCAATTACCACAATATTAGACTCTCACAAAACCTTTTGGAATAAAAGACATACATTTGTAAGCCTTTTGTCCATATTATAACACATAACTTCTCACCTCTCATCTACGCAACATATGGAGAAATACATTGCCAGCACAATCTAAAGTCTTGCTTGCTGTGAGTGTATGCCATGGCAACAGCTGTCAGTGGTCAGACACCAGTGCAAACTCCTGTGGTGTGAAACGCAAAATGTTGCTTGCAATTTCTATGGAAGGACTCACTGCACTTATGCAATGTGTAAACAGGTCTTACTTTTAGTGTCCAACCCATGAGAATTGGTACAGATTCAATAAAACGGATGCAGTGACACATTCATCCCAGTGAAGGACATTGTCTGATGTACTATGCGAAGGCTGAGTGCATCTTGAGATGTATCAGTTATCCGCACCAAATTAATGTGCTTGAAGTATACAGTATAGAGTATACCCATGCATACATAATATTTTAATTTATCCCATAGTCTATTCTCATAAATATGCCTCTTTTTATGAAATCTATTATTTGCTCAGTCTCCCTTGTGGAATCATTCTGTGTACGCCCAACTGGATTTCTCATGTATTTTAGCTTTGCCATGATTTTAAACAAAAGAAATCCTCTGATGCAGAACAAACAAAATGCTATGTTTGTCATATAATCTTGATTTGTATGGTGAAAAATTCCTGTTAAAACAATACTGATGTAAGCTGCATGCATTAACATTCTTCACAAGTCTTAAAAATGCAGAGTATAATTAGAATGTAATTTATGGTTGTTACTGGAAGATGCAAATATTTACTTAGTTCACTTTTATTATTGAATCTGATAACAAAAGTGGCAACGGCATACAACATAATCAGAAAAGAAAAACATGTAAATAATAAGACTTGTCTCTAATAATTTTTTTTGTCCTTTTTGTATCTACCAAACAAATGCTTAATAAAAGCTGCTGTTCTCTTAGTGCAGAAAGATCCTTTAGGGGAATATGAAAAAGAAATATTTAGTTAAAATATGTACATAAAAAAAGGCTAGATGAACACTTAACTTGCAAAAAGGCACTGCTCCTTTAGTACCTTATTTGCAGTGAGGAAGTACAGTGAGACAGATATAATTTAATTTACCGTGGTATGAAAACAGAATAAATCTACTGAAGTCAGCATGGAATACCACTGTAAAAATACATCAAGTCAGGTGAGAACAGTAGAAATAATGCTATGGAAGGCAAACATTCAACAAAGGGATTAAAGAGAACTAATCCTTAAATTTTTAAAACAAATAATATTGTTTTAATTATTTATATGAATCCTGAGACTGTTTTGAGCACTTTATATGTGTTTAATGAGTATTTTTTAAAATTTAGTTTTCATCACTTCATATCTTTTAGCTCTTCCTATCATTTTCTTGAAAAAAACCCCTCTCTTAATGTTTTCAGTTCCTTAAATGTTCTACTGTTTTAGCATTATTTTATTATTAAATTTCTTTTAATTTCAAATATTTAACATTTTTATTTTAATTTTACATGGCTACCTATTTCTTTAGTTTTCACTGCTTTGCTATGCAACATTAGGGCATACCATAAACACTGTGGCTTAATCCATCAGACTCCATACTATCAGAATCTCTTCACTATTTTGATGTACAGGTCACTCCCTAAAACAACTTGGAGAAATTGAAAAAAGCTTCATAAAAAGATAAGTGTTAAACATTTGTGCTATGGAAAGGTTTAAAAGTTATGTTAGTACAGTTTATCTAATAGCTGATTTGAATCATACTTGATACTTTCAAAATTAAACAACTCTGCTTTTTTAAAGCTGTTGGTTTTTTTTTTCGTGTGTGTGTGTGTGTGTGCAGGGATTTGCGTGTTCTCTTCAAGGAAAATACTTCATCTTTAAAGGTTGATTAATTTTACTGGTGCTAGTATTTGTCAGAAATTTTTATTTATTTATATTTTTTGAGCAAATTTGAATATAATTTACAGCAAAACAAAAGTAATACAAAGCAGAGTGGAGACAAAATTTTATAAATTCAATAAATACCATGAATGTCCCTGTTGGAAAGCTGTGGAAGTCAATACAAATGCCCTAGGCATGAAATTTGTTCTTCTGTGGCATATGACTTCAATTATGTCATAAAATTTGAAAAATCACTAAAAATCAAATGAAGGGAGAAATTATGCAAAAGGAAAAAAAAAGTCCAAAAGAGGCAGTTCAATATCTTCTTTGATACCTACAAAAATGGAGTTGCCTTGTAGATAGGTGTGCTGTTCTTCAAGGTTCTGCTGAGAAACTGCGTCATTGTTCATCAACCTTTAGTCCACTTATTAAAACACAGCACAACATATTGCAAGCTGAAAGCAATTGTTATTTCTTAATCTTACTGAATTGTGCTCTTCTTTGGCAAAAATAACATTAAATGAACTAATTAAGATATGGTTCCCATTTGTAATGTGACTTAGTATCTAATATTGACAGAAATCAAATTATGGGTTTCATTAGGAGTAAGATGGAGACACGGAATTTTAGTATTCACAACGCCTACAGCAACTGGGGAATGCCACGGCATTCAGATAATAGAGACATTTATCTTGCACTTTCTTGTGGCTGTCTCCTGTGAAATTAGCAGTCAGTAGATTTTAAACCTCAGTGGAAAAAACTGCTATACACAATTAATTTACCTTAACAAGTAGAATGCTACCTATGCACCAGGACAGCATATAAATTGATTCATATTTTTATAAAAATAATTTTAAAATCCAGTAGTTTTGTTGATCTTTCAAACACTCCAGCAAACCTGCTTGTTTACACTGATGAGAAGATTTAGTAAAAAGCTATGATTCTGTGAGAGGAAAGTTATAGCCTTTCAGAATTTCCCTTTTGATTTATTTCTTTAGAACCTCACTTCCAAAATGGTGAAATTGTTTCATCTGAATGATTTTAATATTTTTTTAATGGCCTCAACAAAATGCCTCAGTTCTGTTAAAGCAGCTTCCAGTATTCACAGTAAAAAATAGTTCTATCAGGACATATTCAAATAGCTCTACACATGAACTCACAATCATAAAGAGGAGAAATAATACAAGGTAGCTAGGCCCTACAGAAAGTGAGTTTCAAAAGATATATGTCTGCAGGTCATAGGCAGGAGGAAGAAGACAGATCACTTGAACGTTTTTATTCTGTTACAATAGAATTCTCCTTGGAGCTGTAGAATTTTCCTGGGCAACCAAAAAATATTATGTTGTCCAAAGTTTATATAAGTATAGGAGCTCTTCAGTCACTGGACTGGTGTTGAGAATTACCACATGAAAAATAGTTCACAAGATCAAAAAATCTTAGAAGTTCTGACACTAAGGGTGTTCCAATATTTCCAGTTAGGAAAGGTCAAACAGAAAATAACATAAAGTGTCAGACATCATCAGCAGTGTCATGACCTACTGGCAGCATTTTATGTTAAACTGCTTTGATGTTGTCTCAAAGAGACTGTTAATCTCTGTGGACTATAGTATCAGTGCTGCAGACTGCATTTGCTGCAGGTACGCTCCACACCGTTAACATTTGCTAGTTAAGAGGTATTCATGAATGAATGACCATAAAACATACTAAAATCCCAGTCTGAAATGGGCTTCGTTAGTACCACAGTCATAATTCAGAACATTACAGAAATGTACACTATATTTTTGTAATATGGTACATTTTACTTATTCTCATAACATGCAATATGAATTAATTAAATTTTACAGAAATACGCAAAACATGCAGAAATTCTAATAATTTGGTGTATTTCAAAATAAAAGGGGTATAAGAAAGTAGAAGGTTTTCCTTTGCCAAGCTTACTACCCTACCTTTGTTTCTGAGATGATTTATGAACCTTAAACATTTAATCCAAATCAGTTTTGTAAGGTTTTAATTTTTAAATGAAAGTGTTATATAGTGAAAAAGTTACAAGTTGTGAGAAATTATTTTGATTTTCTGAATGTGTATCAATGGCCTAAGTCAATGCTCCAGTTCTCCCTGGCAAGATATATTAGTCCCTATGTATAGTCACACTGCTATAGCTGGATTGCTCCCAAGACTTGTTAGCTTGCTTATCTCTTCATGAACTGCAGTCTGAACTCTCCTTGACTTCTCATTTTAACTTTCCAAAATAACCCAATGCATGAGTTACTGATCTAACTGATGTACTGTATTCTATGGTCTACTCAGTACTTCTAAAGCTTTGCGGATGTACCAGCGCAGAATTTCAAAACCTAGTTAGATCTCATTGTGTTGATACAATTTTGTCTGCGACTTTTGTCGGAGCTCAAAGCCCTATAATGACACAGTTAAGGGCTCTCAGCATGCGCTATTTGTTTTTGGTTTAAAGTATGCTTCAACTGCCTGTTGTGTAAAAGCAATTTGAAGTGTGACCCAAGTCCAAATCTAAAGGTAAGGAAAACTCCCCTCCCCCTAAATCTGTCTCTCAGTTTTGTTTCGTTCTGTTCTGTTCAGTTCTGGGGTTTGTTTGTTTTTATTCTCATTGATTCTGTGAGGCAAGAATGATTATCTGTGAATTTTTGACTGTCACATATATGAGCCAAGCTTCCGCTTATAAGGGTTTCTGTTAAGGTAGCCAGGTATGAAGCTACTCAACTGTATGACCACAGGAGGGTGAAGATTGGTTTGAGCATTAGAAGATCAGATTCTAGACACCAGAAAACCAGGAGCTGCCAATATGAACTGATGAGTAAGTTTTATATGGAGATGAATATATTCCACCTCCACTTGCTTCTTGGGGTACCCTGGCTCCTGCTCTCATTCTGTCCCTTGTCTTCCCTTATGTGGAGATCAGGAAATAGAGGGGAAATACACCTGGGTATTCCTAAGTGTCCTCTGAGTTTGGATTTGGCTGGAGAATAAGCTTGAAAATGCTTCTGAGTGGCATAGTTTAATGTAAGCCACCAAATCCATAGAACCAACATGGTACATATTATAAAGGAAATAATTGTATGTTGTACTGAAAGTATTAGATGTTCTCTGTAAATAAAATTGCCATTTCAGAGAAAATAAATTAGTCAATAATGATGGGAACAGCAAGTTTCTTTGTACAGTGAAGCAGAATTTAACCGAAGCAGAAATGCAAACGTAAAACATATTTGGTAAAGAAAGTAGAAGTTGCACTTATCTGCGGCGGTGACTGTACAAAGATACAAATATTTGCTACACAACATTTTTAGAAAGATTTGCAAAGGTGACAAAATAAAGTTGAAATCAAACCACTCATAGAAATCTCTATAGCAGCAAAAGGCAAGCAGAGTTGTCAAGCCTCTTTAGACAGACTAGGTTTTTAATAAGGACAATAATGAGAAGACATTTTGACTTTAACTGCACAGAAAGAGTTTGCTCCTTGAAGTGTATCAGGAGAGGTATCGTTGTTATTAATCCTATAGTTCTGATAACACCCACACACATTCTAACTGCACAGGGAAGAAATCTGACAGCAACTTAATTACAAAGATCTTCAGAAGTAATTTATTCTTTGTTCTTTTTTCCTTCTGAATCCCACCCCCACCCCCCACCCGCTATGTCTAGGGAACAGGGTGGTGTAATAGCCAAGTCACTGACCATGTTTTATATGATAAACGTTCACCAAAATGATGCAATGAGCAAAGCGAGAAAGGATAATCCCAGGATTACAAAACTAATGCACCAAAATCCTTTACAAAAGGACCTTCAAAATTTTTATACTAATGGAAAGGGCACATGTGAGAGAAAACAGGGCATGTGCATAGAAAAAGCAGTTTGCATATTCAATTTGCATATTTACATTTCTTGTAGTCCTTTGATTGCTACTTGTTGCCCATTACATGTTGTTCTGTTAGCTATAAATTATGATATTTCTCTGGGTGTTTATCTCATTTTCATTGATATACTGACACCACAGTTCCATCAGTGTGTAGTATCAGTAAGAAATTATACTTTCTATCTCTCCTCAATGTATAGCTAATCATATATAATATTAGGCTTACATTAAGAAAATATGTAATCCAAGGAATGTATCAGTATGCCGTTAGCACACTTTTTATATTCAAAAACTGTGTGATAAAGAGGAATTGTTTCATGTTTCAGGATTTTCAGAATCCCATATTTTGTTAATTAGAAATAAAACCTTAAAATTCAATGTTATTTTCAAAGGAAGATCTACTTCAAGTCAATTATGGAGTTTCATTAAGGTTTTGACTTTTATTTTACATTATATGAAAAAAAAATCTAAGATCTGTCCAAACATATCATATGAAAAGGAAAGTTTTATTTGGATTCTGAAAAAATCAAAGGTGGATGTTTCACCAAACCCAAACTTTTTCCTTCTCATTTTTTAAAAACCAAACTATTTTTTCAGCTTTACTGAAGCTTCAATCTCCATAAAAACTGTTTTCATTACATTTCTCCATTTTCCTTTCACGTAACAGTATACTCTTTGTATCTTCCAGTGCAAATTTCCTTTCTAAAGCGCACTCCATTAAATAAAGCTTTCCACCTATTTCAGTACCACAATATTGTTACTGAAAAGTCAAGAAGAATGCTCAAAAAAAGAGAAAAGACAATCATATTCTTGGGCTTACATGACTGACTTTTCGGTAGATGCTGTTGTCTTTTGCTATGTCTCCTCATGACATACTGTGTTGTTGCAAGTTTTTTCCCCGTCTTAGAACTTCACTCATCCTTTTCAATAAACTGCATGTTATCCTTCCCTTTTGACAGTTATTCCTGTGCCTCTTCCTGATCCTCAACTTCTTTCAAATGTTTGCTCTGTATTGGGAAATATTATTTTCTTACACTGGTCAATAATATTTTCCTCATCAGATCAGATTACCTTCTAAACAATAAGCTATGAGAAATAAGTGCTGCTATGACAGAGTAGAATATGGCCATGAAATTCTCAAGGGGAAGGGAATGTGTTTAAATGGCCTGTTAAAATGTTGTTAAAGTGCATTACTGTAGTTGTAGTTAATAAACAACTATTTTATTATGTGTACATAATACCTGTCTACCACACAACATTCTTGAAAAATCATGTTATGTTTCAGATCATGAAATTGGCATTCTTTTGGTATGCATATGGCAGTTTACTGGCAAGCAATTACGTTTTAATATTAGAATGAACGAAAATTATTTCTGACTCTTTCGATTTTAAAAATCATGCTCTTACAGATAAAGCACTTTAACAGGAGAAAAAGTTCTAAACCCATTAAAAGCTGCCATTGGCCTCAGCTGGCTAGGTTTCTACTCAGTATTTTGAAATTTTCTTTGTATTATCACTGGAAGTGAAACGATGAACTTATTAATTTCTAACTAGTATTAACCTAATAAATTATTTCCAAGCTGCTTCTGCCAATCTTGGATCCACTGTGAAAGTACATGGAAGTACTACTAGAACTAAGAAAATCTGCTTTGTGGTATTTCTGATTCAATTATCAGTTTATCAGCTTATCCTCTCCAAACAATCGGCAAGCTTTGGATGAGAATTTTCCATTTTTTATGAAGTAAGTAGTGCATAGCTCTATTGAGTCCAACAAAATATTCAAAAGGAGTGAAAACTCAGAATTCTGGCCTCTAAAACTTACAACTTTCTGCTGGAACTAATAACGTTGATTGCTATTTTTAAAGTAATCGGCATTTACTAATATTTCATCAATATTCATGACACTTATGAAAATACTATATAGTATACCTAGAAAGCTAAATAGCAAATCCTTTGAAGACACACATAAATGGTTTGTGTCAAACACCTTTTCCTTTCTCATAGACATATAAATCATATATGCAGATCAGAGAATACTTTCTCAGCTTATTACTCTACTAAAAAGAAAACTACTCTCAGAGCTGGATCAGACACACAAAACTGGGAAAACAGTGTTCTAGCTTTTTCAACAGCTAGAATTACAGTTTAGCCATCACAGAAAAATAAATTGTTCAAAACAGAATTTCTAAACTCACATTTGACTGATCATTTAGTTATTTAAGAGTCAAACTTTTAATGGGGATTCAAGCACCTAAACAAAGACAGCTATTGACATTTGTGAAGCCTTAAAGTTATCCAGCTAACTTCCAGATGCTTCTCCACAAGGGTGTAGGTCTCCAGGAATCTTGTGCCATTTCTGCCAGCCTGATGCAGATGTTTTGGTCATCCTCAGACATCTTCTTATGATTATTCAATGGTATCCTTCTTTAATGAGGAATAAATTAATGTCTTAGACAGCTAAATGAGGAGTAAAACTGATCTGTTATTTATGTAAGAGTGAATCAGTAAATATTTGTTCATACTGAGAAGACAATGATCTCAAAGTCAGCCACCAGGGGTCAGAATTAGCAGTCTACACCCTACCTAAAAAATATGTTTCTTTTTTCTCTCTGTCAAGCTCAGATTTGTCACATGTAGGCATTACTAGAAGGAGAAGAGTTTTCTTGACAGATTACATGCATCCAATGCTCATCCAGTGCATCAGCATTGTTGAAGAATGAAATTCAGGCTGCATGAATGGGAAAAAGGAAAGTTTTATAATCTCCTTCAAAGCTCATTCACCTCTGCCCAGGAGGAAGAAAGAGAAAGAGATGATCCTTACCTCAATCTATCAAAACCAGGAATTAGCAATCTTCTTACTGGCAAACCTTCAACCCCTCCATGACAATTAACAAATAAGTATTTAACAGAGAGCCATAGGTTGCTTCTTCAAGAACAGTAAGCAAAGGAGTTATTAAACAGACACAGAAGGTGTGAGTGCTTCAATGAACTAAATAAGAAACAAAGCAGAATTTGTCTGATCCAGGAAGGAACTTATCCATATTATTCTATATGGTAAGTAGCATAGTCTTCTGTCCAGCAATGCCTTTGAAATGAAGAGTGAATATGGTCGAGCAGGTCAGGTCTTTTCTCCACCAGCTGCAGATAATGACTCCGTGAAATGCATACATAGGCATATAGCAGTAACATTTGTTACCATTTGCACAGGACAGCAAGAAGAAAGTTTCTTTATTCTTTCTATCCTTCCTTACCCAGGTAAGAACTAGAGATGATGTAGCCCTTAACAAAAATAAAGAAGCTATTAACAGTGTCCAAAGAAGAGACAGTATTCATTGTTATAAACTGATGATCATGCCTTAACACTCCTAAAATAGCCTTCTGAAGGAAAGATGGTGAAAGGTATTTTGGACATCTTTCTTACAGATTTGGGAAACAGCCTGAAACTGTTGGAGTAAAACAGCTCTAGGACAGTAAGGAGGTTGGAGAGAGATGATAAAATAACACCTTTCAAAGGCTGAAAGCAGAAGCTTCTTGTCAGTGGAAGGGACCTGAGGGAACAATGAGGTTATTAGTATACTACTAAAACAGTGTTTAAGATAGCTTTAGTTCAGCTTAGATCTCATTACTTGAAAAAAAAAAAAAGACTCTGTAGAGTAGTGAGCAAGTCTTCTAATGATTAAAAATAAATTACCATATCACAAGAAGAGAGTGGTGGCATCCAGCTCAGCTTAGAAAGAACAGGTACTGAGCATATAGAAGAGGTGGAGATTATTTTGGTGGAAGGAATATGATATAATACCTGCAGGCATTTCATATTTACACACACATACTCAGAGTTATATCAACAAATGTCTGTTTATACCTTCAACCTTTTTTTACAGCCTGGGATCTTTAAATTGAGACTTCCTTAAATCAAAGGTCTCTGTTTTTTGCTATTTGGAAATTTCCGGGGGGGTGGTGGGGGTGGGGGTAAAGGATTATTAAATGTGAAATATATAGCTGCTGTATTTGTAGGTGAACACCACACAAAATTAATGTCTCGTAAGTTTTCACACAAATTTAGAAAAATAGCCTAAGACTGTTCCTCTACAAAAAACATTTTAACTCAAATTTCTTTTGCATAGAGAGCTCTCCTGATTATTTCTCTGTTAACCTAGGAGGTGAAAAAGAAATTCCTTAAATTTACCCCAGTCTGTTCAAACTCTCTCATATAGTTCTATCTTAGAAAAATCAGAAAAGAAAGAAAAACTTTTGTTTGTTAACTAATTTATCTTTTTGATTTCAGTAGTGTCTGGAGCTGGCTGCACCAGCTCCATTTTCACCACACTGCACTGACAGACTGTACCTGCAAAGTAATTTATCTTCAAGTTAATCAATAGGAAAGAAAAGAAGAGAAGGAAAATATATTCCCATTTAAAAATTTCTGTAGGGTGCAGGTCTGGACACATTGCAGAGCTGGGCATCTCAGACACTGGCACCAATTTCATCTTGCTGAGAGCTTTATAATGTTATTTTCAGATAACAAATAAACATGAGCAAAAGAAGGATGCCGACATTCTTTGGAATGTCCTGTATGATAGCACTAACTTTACTGAAACCCACTAAACCATGGGTGTGGCTACTAGGCTCCAAAAAGATACTGGGCCAAACAAAACGCAACCAAAACTTCCAATTTCGATTTCCTAGCTCTTTCATGAATTTCTTGTGAGTCTTGAGACACCCATTAGTCTGATGACATAGTTTAATAGTCTGTAGTAAAAGTAAAAGTAGCCACACTTACTGGAGATGGTACTGGTTCTCAACAATGTGAGTGTTCTCTGGCCCTTGAAGTTAACTTTATCAATAGAATCACTTCTGATGCAGTGATGTTCTGCTAAATTGGTCTGAAAAAATATAAAAATAATTCTTTACCATTCAGGAACAGTCTGAGGGCTAATGTGCTGACTATCAGTCTAAGAAAAATTTGTCACATGATTGAAAGCCAGCACTGAATAAATTGCAGGTTGTGCCCTTTCTTTCTTTCTACCAGAAATATGCAGTAGGCAGAATTATCCAGCCGAGCAAGGAGGGGAAAAATCTCTTCCATCATTCTCCTGGCTGCATACTTGTGTATATAGCCCAGGGTGTTGTTGGCCATCTCTGCATCCAGGACAGGCCCCATGGTCCCTTCCTGTAGAGCTGCTCCCAGCCAGGCAGGCTCCAGCATATGTCCTTGCACCAGTGATTCCTACCCAGGGCAGCACTTGGAGGTTGTCCTTGATGAATTTCATTAGGTTTCCTCTGACCCATTCCTTTGGCGTTTCTAGGTCCCTGTGGATGGCAGCCCTGCCTGTGAGCCTGTTGGCTGTTTCCCCCAATTTGGGGTTATTTGCAAACTTGGTGACCATGCCCTCTGTAACCTCATCTAGGTCATTGACAAAGACACTGAATCAGAAAGGTCCCAGCATAGACACCCTGTAGTACTCCACTTGTCAAAGACATTGAGTACTACCCATTAACCACTACCTACTGGGCCCAATTATTCACCCAGTTTACCCATCTAGTTGTCTAGTCCTCCAGACTGTAACAGCTCTGCTAAAGACAAGGTACATCACAAAAAGCAATGGGTCAGAAATTATTTACCTTTAGTAAATCCATGCTGACTGTTCCCAGTCACTGTCCTCTTCTGCATGTTCCCTGAAATGAGCTCCAACAGGACTTGGTCCATGATTTTCCCAAAAGCTGAAGTGAGGCTGACTGGCCTACAGATCCCCAGATCATCCTTTCAGCCTTTTTTTGAAGATGGGGGCAATATTTGCCTTCCTCCATACATTGAGAAGTACCCTGATCTCCACAACCTCTCAAAGATTATGGACAGCAACCTTGCTAGCACACTACCTATTTCTCTCAGAAGCCTTGCATGCTGTTTTGCCCACTGTGAGTTGTCTATGGAAACTGAGCATACACTAGAAATAAAACAGCAATTGAACAGCAGCAGATAGAACAGATAGAACAGCAACAGAACATTAATAATACACAGGATTATACTATCAAACCCATTAGACTTACATGTCATATAATTGATTAATTTTCATGTTTGCCAGAAGAACCCTAGAAAAACTCAATGGGAAAATGATAGCAATGTGAGTCACACTTCTCTTTCATGATAACGACTCAGGCAAGTAGGTACGTTTGACACTTGCTGCCTTCTAATTTCAGAACAAGCTGCCAGAGGCAGAAAAATATTAAACTAAAAATTAAACCTTCCTTCAGTCAGCTGGGTATTACCCAATTAAATCAGCCACGGGTATAGAAATCCTATATGCTTGAAAAAGTACATGTTCTTAAATAGTAGTGACATAAGACTTGTCCAACTACTACCAACATGTGTGAAGGAGATGTTCAGATATTATCACAATATGTGTAACACAAAACCTTTTTTCTCTTTCTCCTTTTTCTCTTTTTCCTTTTTCCTTTTCCTTTTCCTTTTCATTTTCATTGTCATTTTTCTATAGAAAGAAACAACAGGACAGTTAATGAACACTGATCATGCTGAATAATCATCATAAGTTGATTGACTACTGCATGACTTACCTTTTAAGGAAGAGAGGTAAAAGTGCACACTACTAAAGCAAGCTACCTCCTTTGCAACTCTTTTGCTACTACATTATTGTATTTTCTTTCTTGTTACGACAAAGCTACTGAAAGCTGTTGAAACACAACCAGTTCCAGTTCTGATGCAATGATGTTCATCCTATTCCACTACCTTTTGTAGATACATAGTACCAGCAGTGCTTCACCAAAGTTACACCAGAGATACATTGGGTTAACTTGGAATTTGGTTCCACGCCTTTGCTATTGAGTCAGATCCAGTTAGAGTGATGCATCAACCAGCCTGATTGGTCATCTCAGTGGCCTGCTTTTCTGACTCAAAAACTTGTGTAGCTGAGAGGCAGAAGACAGGTACCCCATGCCTCAGAGATCCAAAGGAAGGAGACATTCCAAGACAGTGCACAGCTTGGAGATAAGATGCTTAGCTGGGCATGGAACTAGGTCACAGCGTGACACCAGGATGTAAGTCTTACCAGCCGTGTTGCCACATTTCTTCACACAGGCAAGGATTCATCCAGCAGATTCTATGCTGGTGTAGCCTTACCCTCAACCTTGTGATGTAACAGTAGTTACTTCTGACCTACATTTCTAATATCATACAAACCACTGTGATCAGCAGATGTGAGTAGTGACTTACTGTCTCTGTCCAGCCTGTTGAAATTTCATCTCTGTGCTGGGCTAAGCAGAGATGTTGCAAAAGTTTAGTACCCTACACACTTTCCCTCATCTAAAAATTTTTTTTGGAACAGGTCTTTCAGAACTTGTCATAGACATAAGAGAACTTGTAAGCATGCTAAGAAGTTATGCACCATAAGCGTTCTATGAGTGTTAAATCTAGAAGTTCCCCAGTGGCTTCCTGGTCCTCTGCCAAACCTTCTCTCATTGCAGGGATGTCTCATACAGTGCAACAGGCAATGTGCTAAGCTTTGGGACCATGAAGTGTATGCTGGATACATCATACTACCCCAGGAGGAATTAATTCAATTTGCCTTCATTTGATGCTAATCACACTTTCATCTGTTAGTTGCAGCACTGAGTACCTGCAGCTTACAGTTTTAATTAATGGCACTGTTATAGCTGCAACTGGGGGAATATCAAAAGTGCAAATTTACAATTCAGTTGAACTTTATACCCTTTTACTTTAGAGGACACACCATCCCCTTCAATTTTTTAAATACATGAATGGGATTTTATGTTTACACCTTCACCTAGATATAAACCACAGCAGGAATATAAATTTAGCAAAACAGGATACACTAAGTCAAATGTACAGTTTTAAATATGCAACAATAAATATTTAGTTGCAGTTGGCTATTCCAACAGTGTCTTGTAAAAGTAATTTGAATACGACACAAAATAATATCTTCAATCATTTCAGAATCTTCAGTATTTCCTCAGAAGACTACCCCTTCTGAAGCAATCCACTATTCCTCCGTCCGTCAACTACTCACCTCAAATCCTGCAGCAAAAATATCACTGGGAAAAGTCAGAGCAAACAGGAGGAACTTAGAACAATACTCTGTCACAAAGCAAGAAAAGAACAAATTGTTCCATTTCTATTCTACCCAGCAAATGAATGTTCTGTTATATAACTGAAATAATAGTCACAGTAATGAAATGTAATGTGTATTCATAATAAACAACTTCTGGTTATTGAAAATGCTAAGTTTTTATTTGCCATGTAATCAACTATGGGTGATTACCTCTCAGAAACAAATATCACTGCTTGCAGATTTCATGTAGAAATATCTGTTAGGATGGATTTTGAATGTTGTTTTGTTGTTTCAGAATAATTTTTTTTAGCAGTTAAGAAGAAATCTTAAAATTTTTTGTTTTAAATGAATGATTACATACTACTGCAGGCAAAATATTCCATTGTGATACTCCAAAAATACAGTAAGAGACCATTTCTGACCTCTGAACAACAAACAAACAATAAAGCTTGTTAAGTCAAGAAAGTAGGAAAAATTACCAAGCAGTCTGGGAATTACACTAGTGAAAAAAGCTAGTGATTTAGGTCAGAAATTCATCTTTATGGAATCATAAACACATTTATTTTCAGTCTTTCAATTTCACTGAGCAATTCAACTACATTTTCTCACATGGAAAAGTGAAAAAACCCAGACCTAATTTGTGAAGTGACATGTTAATAAATAAGAAAAAGAAGCCAAACTTATTCGGTGTATGCTTATTGAGGAGCTACAGTTGGAAACTCCCAGATTATGTATGTATCTTTGCATCAGCTTCTGGCAGTAATTTGAACCTCTTTAAAATAAAACCAGTTTCTGTTTTCTTAGTGGTCAGGGATTTACACGCATGTATTTGTTGAAGCAGTGAGAGATACTATAACCCATGAGAACTTTTCTCAGTGTTTAAGCATTCTGCTAAGCAGGAATGCCTTAATTAAATTTCTGCTTGCAGAAGGATCTAAAGCTCATTTCTATTCAAGGGATTACAGACAGCTGTAAATAGGTATAAATACCAATCTGTTTGTAAGTCTAGATTTTAATCCAAGTCCATCAGAGATTCATGAGAAACCAATTTATTTTATTTAGGCTAACAGCCTATAGAAGTTTTTGACAGGCATATGCACCTTGATGACAAGCACTGGAACAGTGCTGATAGAGAACCACTATTAATGAGCTCAACTGGAGGTTAATTTTCCTAGGGCATATTTTTCTGGGGAAGCAACAATCAAAAAAGAAGAATTTATGAGGGTCATGCAATTTACATGTGTCACAAATCAAAATATTATAATATTGAAAAAGTAAATCCAATATATTAAGATGATATCAGAGGTACAACAGATATACTGCAAATGTATTATGACTTCCAGCAAGCTCAACAATTTTATTCAGATTTTATTTTGCTCTTCTGTATGTGAGCATCCATCTGTTGTCCTTTGTTATAGGCAATTAACTCCAGAGATATATTGGTGTTGGTCTACAAAAAGTCTTTTTGCTCTGTGTTTGTTCAGCACCTTGAAACATGGTTTAGGAATGTGGCATGGATTAAAAAATGTTATGGTTATTCAGTGGGTAAACATATATATATATATATATAAAAAGAATTTAAAAATGTCAACAGATAGACCAGTCATAAAATACTACTACCACTAAGCTCTTCTCTGACTGCAGAAGGCAAATTCTGACAGATGCCCCCAACAAACAGCTGTGTTGGTTTAGCAATTTACCAGAAACTAGACTGTTATTCTACATTTGCCGTGGGTTATTGTCACCCCCAAAAGCTGGATATTTTCATGTGAATGGTACTGGATCTTCTCGTGCCCAAATCAGGCAGTATTAATTTCAATAACTTCAAGAGGCAGTTTGAGCTAATCTATCTGATTTTGTCTGAATTAAAACAGAGGGCAGTTCCTCCAAGTGCTCTCCCTTCAGAGATGAGGGGTAGTAGCCTCCTGCAGAGCAGCTGGAACAGACTGCTTAGGCATCAGTATTTTAAGAAAATCCAGGACAGAAGGCAATCACTGTATATGCAGTTCAAACTGATGCAACTTAAATACGGGAAAAAAGCAAGATTCACCTTTTAAGTTTGTGTGCTCCCTTGAGCTAAACTGTTTTTTCCTTTGACCCTACCAATAGGGTGACATTTCTTCACCTTTGTTGAAATTTTTCAACGCCTAGCCTCTGTCACTGATGTCCTTATTTAAACTTTGCACATTCTTTTACACTTCTGCAAAATTGAGTATAAAGTGCTAACAGTGACATATGCAGCATTTTAAACAAATAAAAGGCAAATTAATGCCTTTCACTTCAGGGTATGATCTTCCATACTTTTCTTGCACAACTGACTTGTGAGGTCATTTCAGTTCTAGATAAAGTGATTGCACAAAAGTTTTTCTGAGTAGGTGTTTTTTCTGTAACACATCAAGTAAGAAATACCACGCATATGAGTAAGTACACTTTGCTATCTTTCCTCATACCTTTGTCTTGCCTTTTGAAAGACAGCTTTGAGTCACAGGAAGTGACGAGAGGAAAAGTGCAGAGGAATTACAAGGCACCTGAAACCCTGAACTTTGTATCTTCTCCATTATTTATCAGATATGTTTGATATGCTACTTGTAACTGGACTCTTGTCAGCCTCTTGCTATACTGTCTGAGTTATGACAGTAGCTTTCCCTTTCCCAGGATGTACTGTTCTTTTTTTCCCCAAAACCTGCTCAATATTTTATATTGCAGTTATTTATTGTTTCCTACTACACGTTTTACATTCAGGGAACTTACATGGATTCTCTCTTGAATCTATAAATGTTGTTAGGAGGTTTTGTCCAACTGAATGTACTCCTTGCGAACCCAGCTCAGAGAACCTAAATATAAGATCTTCCCATGAAGCTAAGCACTCAGTGACTTCAGGCACTTTGTCCTGGAAAATTTAGGTACCTAACTGATAATACAGACATACAAATTCTCTAATCCAAAATTCTCAAAGTATCTATTCAGATGCTGTGTAACCTCATTTCAAATGTATACACTGAAAGAGTTATTAATTTAGAAGACAAGTCCAATGACTCAAAACTGTATTATTTCATTTGCTATCATGCAGTAGTGGGACTTCATGAATTACCTATGGTAAAAGGATGTAGTGGTTTAGCAAGAAGTGATAAAGGTATACATTTTCTACCCATGTCCCAACTATCTACCAGGAAAGTTTCCTGTCTCTGAGCCTGCTCAGAACTGATTCGATATTTCCTGAGAAATCAAGCACAAATGTGGTCAGAATGTCTTCTATTAAAACAAAGTTTTGTTTTAAATTGCCAGTTCTTCAATATCAAAATTGTTCATCCAAAACAGTTTTGATGAATTTTCCCCCAAAGCAAGAAACAATATCCATGGAAATCCTGGGTGGATTCTTGGTCAAATATATTACTGCCACAAAATTAGTGTTTTCTGATTCTGCAGTTATGGAACAGTCAGATTTGCTGAGGCCTCATGTTGGCTAGCCTGAAATGCAGAGACCCAGCTGTAACTGGGATTTAGTTCTTTGCACTGCAGCTGGGCTCCAGGAAACTTCGATAGTCCCATCTGAAGTCACAGCAGCCTGGTCATTGACACTCCCTGGAGAAGAACTGGAGTTTGGAGCCCAGAAGTCCCAAGACAATTGTTGTGACACCAGGTCCCAGAGGTCCCTAACAGCACTGCACTGAAATCTCTCCGTCGTCTAACACAACTGCTGATCTTTAAGTATGCTACACCTTAGGGACCAACATTACTTAACAGTTAAGTGGTAACTCTCTTAAGAAAATGGCTTTTGCAATTTGTATTTTCATTGAATGTGAGTCAGTTCTGTTCCACCAAACAGGATATTGCTAAAAGACCTTTTGTTCTATCTTTACGTGGCACATTCAAAATTACACAGGAAGCTTATATCAGAGAAAGAAATTGCATGAAAGATTCCTAAAGAGTGGCTTAGCACCAGGCCAATGTTCCTCTCCATAAAGGTACAGTAATTTTTCTGAGGAAGGAAGAAGCACTTTTTTTGCACCTTTTCCACATGCATTTCTTCAAAGGCTCTTTAGGAAGTGAATGAACAGGAAAATGTGTGCTTCACTCTATCTTTATTATCTTCACAGATAAAAATTGCCTAATTTGTGTCTAGCATGTAAACACTGAAGTGTTTAAATATTGAAAAACATACTTTGTGATGCTAATTAAAATTCTACATTATCCACAGTTAAAGTGTTATTTCAGCTTTTCCATGTAAAAGTTGTTGTGAAACAATTTCTTTAAAGATTTGGGAAATTTTTCTGGTTTTATTTTTCCAGTCTCATTCAAACAATGTTTTCACAATATATCAAATACATTAGCAATAGGTTAAAATCAGTCTATGTCATAGCACATGGCTTACTCTAAATGAATAGTACGCTGCATGCCTATTTTGCTTTTCACATTATACGTCTTTTCTGATTTTTCAGCATTTGAGTTACGTGCCAAACCTCCCATATTCTCAAACTTAATGGAACATATTTTAGAGATAATATATAACTAAGTACGCGTCTATGTCTGGGACTTATTATTTACTTGTTCCTAAGACATACTGAAACTCTTTTTGTCACCTTGCCAGAGAGCAAAGCCTTCGTCCCCAGGCCAGCTAAAATTTACTGTCTTACATCCTCGCTGTATATATTGTGCATATACAGCCTAAATTCCATTATCTTGTTTCACTAGAAAATGCTAATTTTCTCTGCTTTTCTTTTTTGCTCTCTGTCAGTGTGGTCTCCCTTTCCCGCTCAATGGGCTTAAGTGGCCTTAAGACAGATGTAAGCACTGATGGGGCAATTTTAAAAATTCAAAGGACACTAGGAAAGGAACAGGTTCATGTAAAGATATTTCTCTACCATAAGTGCATAATTTAGGGCAACCATAGTACTTCTGCCCCAGTTCTACAGCCTCTGAAAAAAAGAAGGAAAAACTAGCTCCCGGCTGTTCTGGTCAATAGTACCCATTAAAGTGTGAGTCAGGTCTTGGGCTTCCCATGCTCTTTTATTGTTTTACTTGATTTTAAAAAAATGCAGTTTTCTCTTGGCTTCTTTATTCCAATCTCTTCTTTGCACAGTAAAACTCGAATCCTATATATTTGAAATAATCCTATATGGAATGATTTTGAAGTGAGGTCCAATGGAGTCTAATAAGATGAGTCTGAAAGTCTGTGATACAGTCATTGTTTACAAAATGGTGTATTTCTACTTCTAATAACTCTGGGTGGAGTTGTTTTTACCATTTTGCTGTATTGATTATATTTTTTTCAGAAAAGTATAAATGAAAAGGCAATATCAGTTACCATTATTATATATTCAATACTCTGCACAGTTTGGGGAAGGGATTCTATTCATTTAAACCTCCTTCAGTTAAAAGAAAGTTGCATCACTTGTTTTTCCTGGGTTTTGTTTCTCTCTCTCTCATTGTTTTCCTTTTCATTACATCATTATTAATATTATTATTATCATATAATTATAATTATAATTATTATTAAACTGTCTCAACTCACGAATTTTCTTACTTTTGCCCTTCTGATTCTCACCCCATCCCACTGTGGGGGAGTGAGCAAGTGGCTGTGTGGGTTTTAGCTCCCTGCCAGGTTAAACCACAACAAATCTTAAACTAAATAGCAGCATCTAAAAATAATAATTTATTTGGCTGAACAGCAGCTGTATCAGTAGATCAAATATTTAAAACAAGTGACTGCTGCTGCTAGCAAAAAATATTACAGGTACCTCACTGGCAAATTGGGAGGATATACTGATGGAGGTGTGAAGCAGTGACTTAATTTTAACTTTTTTACTAATCCTTAGTGTATTACATAACATAATAAATATATTTTTTTAAAAAACCCTTCAGTCTGAAGAGAGACAATAAGATGCATAACAGTAATTTAGGAAATTGTGCAACAACTGCAGGCAGCATACATTCAATTTAACTTTAATTATGATAGTAGGAAGTAAGGTGAATGGAAAGCCTCAGAGAATTCCAGTCTAGTTGATATCCATTTAATAGCTAAAAGAGACATCTGTTAGCTATAAAGACATAATTCTTTTTTATTATTTGATAATACTAAATAGATTACAATGATTTTATATTAATGACAAGTGGAAGAAAGCCTTCTGCTGAGAGACAAATTTCATCTGGCACTAAATCTGTGTTCATACAAAGGCTTCAATCTTCAAATTTCCTAAAAAAATTTTTTTAAATTTAATCTTTAGATACAGTTAAGTAAGATTTCTTCACTAATAGGTTTGCCAACAAAAAATTGTTCTGTTCCATTTCTCATTTCTATTGAATTTTTCTTCATTTCTTTACCAAATTGTTTGGAAGTCTGGAAATACTCTGCAGCTGTATTTCCTAGTTCTGCTTTTATTCCATATGCACGTTGATTACTTGGATGTGCAATACACAGGTGTTTATTAAATTTGCAGATGATACTAGGCAGAAATGGAATGAAATAACTTTGAAGGACAGGATTAGAATTGGACAAATTCTCAGAAGCACCCAGACAGCAGTTCAGCAAGTTCAAGGACAAAAGTATCACACTTAAGAAATGACACAAGAACAAGGTGGGAAATTGCTCGGGTCAGCTGTTACACAGAAAAAGATGTGGAGCTTCCAGTGTTTCACAAATTGAACAGACTAAAACAAAGTTTATATTAAGAGGAATTGTGGATATGACAAGAAGCAACAGGCTTACACTGTAATAAGGGGAAAACTGTTATTTTAAGGTTTTCTAAATTCCATCATGGATTCCTTACAGAAGCTGTAGAGATACCTTGGAAATTTTTGAGAGCTGGTTAGGCAGATGCCTTTCAAGTACAGATTACATACAATGGCACCTAATTTGAGACAGAGCAATACTGTAGGTTTCTTTTGAGATTCCTTTCAGCTCTATTGTTTGTAGTTAGTAGTACATTAAAACTTTATGAACAAATACATAAGCTACCATGTGTAAGAACATAAAAATTCCACTAATTTTCAGACTTCAGCTGGAAAAACAAAACAAAACATAAAGACAGTTCTTTAAAAAGTTCACCTACTGGATGACATTCCAATTCATATCCAACAGATAGGACTTTCAGGATTATTCATTCTTTGCAGTTTACAACATCAGTGATATAAAATTACACTTTCTTGTATGCCTTCCCAGGAAACCACACAATCCCTTTTGTACAACTTTTGTATTAGTGTTTCTTCGGCATTCCTTTAACAAACAGGTTCATATCTCATACCAGTAGTTTGTTGTGTTCCACTTTTTCACAGGCCTCTTTCTTCATTACAGACACATCAGTTGTTTGTGTTCATACCTACTTTCCTAGGAAAACTGAACACAGTTCTTTCATTGCCTGCATCTCCTACTCAGCCTCAGCTCACAAGGATACTAATAGTTTCTTTCTCTTTGCCATTCCTATTTCTAACTTCTAGCATTCTTTTATCCATCACTGTATCTCTCACTGACCTGATTTTTCTGTTCTGATACTTTGAAGTCATACACGGTAAGCTTGCTTTTATTCAGTACAAATAAAATATGGATTGTAAAACGTATGTTCCTCAAAATAACATTAGATAATTTTGACCTGAAGAGAGTTTTAATGGAACATAACTACATATCCCAATATATTTTCAATTTATAATTTTGTAAATGAAAGAACAATCAAATACTGTTTATAGTATTTCTCTTTGATTGCCATACAAAATACATGTGTCTTGTTAAACACATCAATTCTCATGATCTGTCAGGAAACATAATTTAAGAAACACTTGGAACAAAACCATTTCTTATAAATTTCAATACTTATTACTCTGAAATTGTCATAGTGTTTTTGAGTATTTTCCTCAAAGGACTGATTCCTTCTAGACAATATATAACATTGCTACTCTGTGGCACATGCAATTTTACCTAATTTGCTTTACTTTTACAAAACTCTAGTGAACAAAATATAATTCAGGCTTCCAATGTGATCCATGGTAATGTACACTCAAAGTAATTTAAGATACAAGTGTTAAGGAAAATTTTTTATGTACATAATAATGTACAGAATAAAAAATGTGTAAGAAATAACCATTCATTAGCAGAAATGTCATTGATGAACAAATTTAGCGAAGTTTACTTTAAAATTTAAAACTGGCCCGACTTGTCAGTCTTCTGAACACTCCATCACAATAATCTCTAATTCCCTAACTGATACACCAAGCCCTGCTTCCCCCAGGTATATTCAGTTACTGCAACGGACCGTGCAATTTGTTCCCGATCTTCAGCAGTTACCATGTCATCAGGGCAGTGGAAAATGGTTCACTATCACTGTTGCAATAGACTTACATATGCAGTGTCTTACCCTGGTTCTCTTTTCCTGCCATTTTGGCAGATCATAGATCATGTTCCTCACCTCAGGTTTCATTATTTCACCAAGACTTCAACATCGGTCTTTCACTTCCCAACTGACTACTTTAACTGCTGGAGTACTGAATGAATCTTTAATAATCTCTCCTGCTGCAGCTAATCTACTGTTTCATCAGCAATTATCACTTGAACGAAGGAGGAAGACTACCTCATTGTGTACTACAATAACTTTTTATATGAAAGGATAAAATTTAAATTATTCAAGATCCAATGAAAATCTAGACAAAGAGGAAAAGATTTCACAGTAGAGATTCACAACAAAGTATCTTGGTAATTAAGACATTTATGTGTACTGTAGAAGATATGCTAAAGCTCCAGATTCAAGTTATCCAAAAGGCAGAGAAGAGAGCTCTAGTTTCTCAAATCCAGAAGAAAATCCTAACCAAAATAGGCTTTTACTGTTCTGTGGAGGATTAGTCTCCTTCAGTGATTGCCAGCAAATTCTTGAAAGCCCTATTTATACACAGAACAGAGTAAGATTAAAGAGAACTATTAATATTTCAGGTGTACTTTAACCAATAACTGGTAACAAGCACAACGGCAACAATAAGGGGAATCTTAGGAAAACCTGAAAAAAAATCGTGGTCTATTTCTGATTCCTTAAACTTCTGAGAAAACAAACATATCAGCTGAAATCAAAGGACCTTTATTTCCATAGAAACAAGGAAGGAATAGATTTTCACCAGCTGACTGTGTATGTTTTGTAAGGTTGATACAAGGGGGAACAGCCATTCCTATACCATAAGCAGTGCAACTGCTTTGTAATTTTGTTGGAGTTCTTGCCTAAGTAGCATTCCCAGGCTTGAGGTTCTACTGAATTGTTCATTAATAAGGTATTACCACAAGGTGATTCACATAAAAGCCAAATCATCTTTTTCATCTTTCTCCACTGATTAGATAGGAAATTTATATTTCTGTATTTCTGTAGTGACTCAGTTTCAGTAGAATCAGTCAAGATCCTAGAGTGCCTGGTTTTTAGCTTCAGGTATGCTTAAACTGACACATAGTGAACAAGACTGCCTTCCAGAAATGCGATCTAGACAATCAAAACCACATAAAGATTACAAAAAATATTTTATGGCAGATGTTCCTGGCAGAACATGTGGTATATGCATATATAAAAAGAGAGTTTGTTTTCAAATACCTGAGGTAACCTTAGGACATAAATACAGATAGCTAAAAGGGGAATGATTATTCAGCTAGAGACTGACTGATATTTACAAAATAAATTGAAACAAAATGCTTTATTAAGAACGCTCCTAGGGATAGTGTGGGAGGTGGCATTTTTTAAGAGGTTGAAAACATGATATTTTTATATAACTTTCAAAATTGATAGTGATATTTTTGATCAATTATTTTTAATACTTTTTAATACTTCATGGAGCACAAGTTTTCATTAACTATTGAGGAGAAAATACTTTCAAGGCCCCAAAATATTTTATCTTAATAGAAGCAATCTAAGCATGTGCAAACTGTATCCCCTAATACGGTGTAAATAGTTCTCTGAGGCTTCTTTGTGGCTGTCTTTATTTGTTATGATGATGTGCTGGTTTTGGCTGGGATAGAGTTAATTCTCTTCACTGCAGCTAGTAAAGTGCTGATGGCACATTGATGCTTTAGTTGCTGTTAGGTAGCAGCTCGGTGTCGCTCAGTAGCGCCTGTAGTAGTCAGGGACCTTCCCAGCGCCCCGCGCTCTGCCACGTGGGTGGGAGGCCGGGGGGGCGGGGCCACGGCCAGGGCAGCTGACCCTGACTGGCCAATGGGGTGTTCGTTCCACACCATGTGATGCCATGACCAGCACATTAACTGGGGCAGTTGGTGTGTGAGGGGGTTGTTGTGGCTCAGGGACTGTGTCATGTGCTGTTTGTTTTGGTTGTTTAGTTCCCCCTTCCTCTGCCCCAGGTGTCACCTCTCTTTTGTTTTTTTCATTTTCATTGTTTTATTTTAATTACTACACTGTTCTTACCTCAACTCATGAGCTTTACCCTTCTGATTCTCTCCCCCATCCCACTGGTGGGGGAGTGAGCGAGCGGCTGTGTGGGGCTGAGTTGCCAGCTAGACCACAACAGATGATCAGAAAGGTTGAAACTGATTTTGCAGAAAGCTAACTTTACTATTCAGTTTTCAGAAGGATATCTCACAAAGTGTTTTTCACACAACTAAAGCGAAATTGGATGAACACTTTTTAAATTTTGGCCATTTATATGAAGATAAGAGGAATTAGACTGAAACTTTCAAGTATTTATTTTAACGGAATCATTTAAAACTAATAACTGAAAATAACATATAGTAATTTAAAGTGCCATCACCACACCTTATGGAAATGTATACATTGTCTTATTTACACATGAATTTTTGACATCTTTTACATGACCCAAAGGACAAGAATTTTCTAAATTCTTATGTCTTGAATCACAATCTCACATGCAATGTGTTACTAAATTTTCTGCACAGAATGTTAAAGATCTTGCTGCTGCTTCAAAATAAATGTTATTCCAAATCATTCATGGAGTGATAAAAAGGCAATTCCTTTTGACTGGAGGAACATTGGTCAAAAGAGAGATTAAAATAGCATAGAAATTTCACAGCAGTTCTTGAATGCAGCACTCAGAGGGATGGTGTGGTTGTTAGACTGGATGGTCTGGCACACACCTCATCTTTCTTCTTTCTACCTATCTACAGAGGTAGCAGTCATCCAGTTCATGGGGTTGGTCATTGAAAGAACTCAATAAGTATCATTACAACTGGCAATTCCCCAAATAGATGACTGTTTTTAGGTATCAGACTTGTTTTAAAAGAGACATGAGCTATTATGTAGGCCAATTGTATGAGGTTTAACAAGGCCAAGTGCCAGATCCTGCACGTTGGTCACAACAACCCCATACAACGCTACAGAATCAGGGAAGAGTGGCTGGAGAGCTGCCCAGCGGAGAAGGACCTGGGGGTGTTGGTTGACAGCCGGCTGAACATGAGCCAGCAGTGTGCCCAGGTGGCCAAGGAGGCCAATGGCATCCTGGCTTGTATCAGGAACAGTGTGGCCAGCAGGAGTAGGGAAGTGATCGTGCCCCTGTACTCGGCACTGGTGAGGCTGCACCTTGAATATTGTGTTCAGTTTTGGGCCCCTCACTACAAGAAGGATATCGAGTTGCGGAAGCGTGTCCAAAGAAGGGCAATGAAGATGGTGAATGGTCTGGAGAAGAAGTCTTATGAGGAGAGGTTGAGGGAACTAGGGCTGTTTAACCTTGAGAAGAGGAGGCTGAGGGGAGACCTTATCACTCTCTACAACTACCTGAAAGGAGGTTGTAGCGAGGTGGGTGTTGGTCTCTTCCCCCAATTCAGTAGTGATAGGATGAGAGGAAGTGGCCTCAAGCTGCATCAGGGGAGGATATTAGGAAAAATTTATTTACTGAAAGAGTGACCAGGTATTGGAACAGGCTTCCCAGATGTCTGGTGGAGTCACCATCCCTGGAGGTATTTAAAAGGCGTGTAGACATGGGACTTCAGGGTATGGTTTGGGAGACATGGTAGTGTTGCGTTGATGGTTGGATTGATGATCCCAGGGTTTTTTTCCAATCTTAATGATTCTATGATTCTATTATCTTCTTAGAAAGTTTACTTAATAACTTAATGAGACAATAACCAAAAAGGAAAATGAGTTTGTCAATCCGAGTTGCATGCCTTTCTTAGCATATGTGTAGGTTTTGTAACAGAATTTCCATTCCTAGTACTGATGAAATTGATATTTTTCACATCTGGGCTATTTAGGGATGACCTTTACTGGGATTCCTGCCTCTCCCTGAAGTGCACTCGATTTCATCACATGTTCCTTTTACAATGTGCGGATCGACATTCCCATATCCTGAAGATAAGAACTTTACTTTAAAAAATATTAATGAAAAATCTTAATGTTAATATACGCCTTTATAGTTTTTGTTTTCATCCTCTGCATGATAATCCTTAGCAGGATAATGCAGAAATTACTGGTCCTAGGACACTATATTGAAAGTTCAAGAAATCAGAGAGTTTAACTGAGTCCAAGTCATTGTTCCTCCACTTTTCTCCTGGATGACAGGGCTGTCTGTGACACACCAGAAACCCTCTATGAAGTTGCACCCATTTATTCTGTCTTTATATGATTTACAATTAAAACAGAGTGAAGTCACATTTGGCAACTGAACTGCACTGGGAGAGGATAGTGGCAGAGAAAAATCTTCTTTATATCCTAAATAAGGAAAAAAGTCCAAGAAGCAAGGGATACAGCAGTTTTGCCTTTTCAGACCTGTCACTGTAGCATTGGCAGGTACTTTGCTGCGCTTTCCTACAAAGAACAACTAAAGTAGCAAATTTTCACTGCCTGCGCATTTCTTTTTCTCTGTAAGATTGGACTGGTTTAGCTATTCTCTTTAAAACATCAATTTCTTTTATGGGACCTGGTGATGTGATATCATCACAGACAGCTCATTACATACTGGGAACATTTGTGTACATTGACATGGAGGTGGTGATTTTCAAGGATATCTCTGCAAGATGGAGATTTCGAGGAAACTTTAGGAAGTTTACTCTCTGAGGTGTTTTGCAAATCCTTCTGGACTTCATGTGAGCTGTAGAACTACCAGGTTCTCTAGCATCCCAAAGGAATTATGTCCTGCTCTTGTGACAGATTTGGCAGCTTTCACTCCCAAACATTAAGTACCTTAAAGTACAGATGAAAGCACATTATTGAAGACAATATGATTCTTACAGCTTTCCTTTTCCTAACACTTCAACAGCTGACAGAAAAAAAAGTTAGCATTTTAGCTCACTGAAAAACATTTATTTTAAATCATCAAGGGCATTGTATAAAGCTCATTTTATGTATTAAAGGTCATAGATATTACACAAAAAGTGATTATCCTAGAGAGGTAGGCTGGTATGCTGTTCATACAGCATAAATTAAGAGACTCGAAATGTTCTTAAATGTTCCCTCTCTATATATTTTCTAAGGTACAAGGAGACAGTGTTGGTACACACAGTATCATAAAAATATATTAATTGAATAGATAAGTTTAGAAAATGATCTTGTGTCTATCAGTACTTTTTTTTCAGACATGAAGGTGAAAATAGGTCATGAACATGAAAGCTACTTTTAATGTAAGATGGTGTCTTACATTATCACAGGACTAGGTCAATAGTAAATCAATAAATGACATGTTCTAAAGACTCTGCTATTAATAGCAACCAATGGACTTCCATTTGTTGGTTAAATACAAAATGACCATCTTTGCTAGAAGTGTAAGAAAACTCCTTCTAGGAAGGGAAATTCCTCTCTAGGAAAACTGAACACTCTAGGAGGACAAATGCAAACCTATGCATGTGCACTTGTGTGCATACTTGCTGAGAGTTTGCCAACTTTAAGCCGGCAGCATAATCAGCCTTCTCTGAAATATTTGATGATTTTAGCTAAAAGGCTGAGGCACAAAACTGCTTTGATGGATTTATGCTTTCTCCAAATCTTTCAACTTTTTCTGACCACCTTGCATTTAGTCTTAATCTTTAAATACTACTTCTACTCCCTATTTCTCAATTCCTTCAGTTAAAACTCAAAGTATAGAAATGTATATCTGTTATAGGTAGAAAAAGAAATTTAGGTTTTCCACAAGTTATCTAGGACTGTTTATAGTAATACTGAATCAGAGTTACAAACCCCTTAAACAGTGCCGTATCAGCATGGGTTTTCACTTTATGATTTTGATTTACCTTGATTTTACTTAGCATAGGGACAGCTTAATATTAGTCAATGTTTCTTCTACTGCACTGTGACATTGCAATTAACTTCTCTATTCCTCTGCTCTGTTTATAAGCAGGGAGGCAAGATGACTCAAATGAATTCCTGTCTCTCATTTATATTGTTCAAATAGTAATTTCTTGGTAAGAAAACCACATTTAGGTGTCTTTGGATGATAAGGGTTTTTACTCTTTGAAAATTTATTGTTCCTGTACATATTAATAGCACTTCTGTTTTTACTCATTTCACAAAGAAATAAGAAGGGGGAGTTGTTCACCCCACATTACACTTTGATATCAGTTGTGTTTCATGTAAAAATATTTCAGATGGGTCCAGTCACACCAGCTTGCTCACTAGTCTGTTGAAATGCTCTAGCAAAAGCAAGCCAAAGAACTTGGAAATAGACATGCCATGGGATGTTAGTAATTCTCACAGCCTTATAAATATTGGTAATTACAAAACCGTTAAGTAGATACATTTCTGTTGCAAAAGATACCATAGGGAGGACAAAAAAAGATTTTCCCTAATAAAAAAAAAGAAAAATAGAAAGAAAGGAAATGAAAAAAAAAAAAATCATACAGAGATTATGCTACCTTGCTGTGAAGTCAAGGAATTTTGCTGAATAGCTCACTGCTTCCTGCAGGGAAAAATTTTGCAGAAATGTGTCAGGCACAGCCTGGTATTGGATGATAAAGAAAATTAAAGACTTAGATTATAGTTATAACTGCCTTTCAAAGTGAAAATAAAAAGATATGGGTTGAATGCTTTGATTTGAACTCATGGTGTTCAAAAAACAGGAAAACATTCATCCAGTAAGTCTAATAATGTCATAAAGCAGACTCCCACACCAAAAATACAGATTTTCAAGAAGAAACTCAGATGATCCCATCTATAATTGGGAATCAATGACAGGAATTGTACCAGGTAGCATTTTCGTTCCCTGTATTCATATTTCTGGCTTTGGTAATGTACCCATGGATGTTTTTGAACTTGCATAGTGAAAATAGTACTAGGGCACCATGGTCAATGTCAGCACCCTGAGGCCAGGGCCTGGCAGTCAGGACCCATCCCATACCCTAACCAGGAGCAGGGTAGCCGGGAGGCGCTGGGACAGGCCCAGCCCCAGGCACCAGGCACCTCCCTGGGGATGGTGGACAGGCTGAGGCCGGGCTGGGACATGGGCCCATGGGTGGGCTTGGCTCGGCGGGGCCCATGGTCAGCCAGGGCAGGGCTGTGAGGAGCTGGAGACTGGCCCTGATGTGGTGTCACTGGGGCAGGGGCTGGCAGCCCCAGGGGGCTACAGTGGGGTCCTGGGCTTTTGCCAGGGTTGGGGGAGCCCCAGAGGAGGCTCGACAGGGACAGTCAGGGCTGGTGGTGCTCAGGGCCATGAGAGGAAGTAACTGAATCAGCCTGCTTGGATTTTCAGAACTTCTGAAGTTCCGTATTTGCTTTTGTACCAGGTGTTGATGTCCAGATTCTAGCACAGATTCCTGTGAGGAGTGGCCAGGGCTGCCCCGTGCCGGACACAGCCAGTTCCAGCTGGCTCCAAGGGCCCCACCGCAGGGCACTGCTGGGATGAGATTCCCCTGCTGATGCTCACAGAGGTGTTCTGAAGCATTGCTTCATTTTCAGGTAGACCACTATCATAACAGACTTTCATAATTACATAAAATACAACAGCTATACCCACTAACAACCTAAGTAAATAAAGGAACAAGATGATGTTCATTTAATCATTTCTACGTAAGTGGGCAGGAAGGAGAATAGTTATTTACATGGGAGTAGGAGGCACAACAATAAGGAGGTTGCTCCCATAGATCTTTCATGGATAGCACTGTGAAACTAGCTTAATAACACTCATGACCATCATAATTTTTTATTTTCTTCTATTCATATATAAAAAGTTATCAATTTCAGCTCCTGTCCTCTAATCACGTAAAATACACGTCTTTCAAATTCAGAACAAAACCTACCCACAAAAATGTCAATATGAAGCAGTGATTCATAGCAGCAAAACATCTTATGTAATTACAGTAGCATCTAGACAGCAAAAATTATTTTCTTTTTCATGCATTATGACAACTGTATAAGACTTTGACAAAAAGGAAAATACCCAGGACTGTGCAGGGTAAAATAAAAGAGCACACAAATAAGACAAATAGAAATGCAATGAATAGTTAGTATGAAGGGATATTTGCTTTATAATACCAAAGAAATCCTCCACATATGCGAGGAAACTTCTCCACTGGGTATCATTGAAAATTACAGCAGAAACTTTTAACATTGCCTGAGAATTCAAAAAGCCAAACTGACAGGGGAAGGAGACAGTCCTCCATGTTGGGGGAGGATTCAGGAGCCAAGGGTGTGTTGCAGTTTAAGACCAAATGACACTGTGGAGACTAAATGGATTTGAATACCAAAACCCTTCAATCACAGGTATATGTACAGTTCTATGAATTACATGACTTCCCTGTTCTGTAGGAGACAAGATGTGGTCCAAGAGAAAAGTTGGGTGGGTTGGCATAGTGCTTCCAGACACAGTGTGCACCATCAGGGCTGGGCTGCAGGGTCCCATCCCAGCCACAGTGTGTGCAGTCATGTGTCCCTTGGAGTCCTCTCCTGTACCCTGGCTCCCCATGTGTATTGCAGGGATGGTCCCAAGTCCCAGGGCAAGACAATGGGGCCCCCTGTGTTCCCCCAAAATCTCAGGTTCTCTTTTATTCTGGGCTCCCTCAGCAGCCTCTCTCCTTGGAATATACCTTAAATTTCATTAGTTTCCTGAGATATGGGATTAGGTAGAAAATATTTCCTTGGAGACCGATGTTTTCAACTTGTGCTGTTCTTTTCTCATGTGCTATTGACATTGTTGGTACCATAACTGAGATGGTCAGGACATTTCTGGGCATGTTCAGCAGGTTGTTTTCATAGTCTAGCTTTCTATTTCCTTCAACACACAAAACTATTCAAGGTTCATTCTGGTGTTTGTGAAAAGGTGTTGGTCCCATTTCGTCCAGACATCCTGCTAAAACAAAAAGTTGGTTAGAGCTACCAGGCTGATGCTAACAGCTGTGCTAACTTGGGTTTAATCCATGCAAACAGCTACATGATGCCCATGGGCCAGCTGACCCCTACCCTGCCCTCCCCTCTCCAGCTGAGTATAGTCTCGCTATGCCCTACAAACCCAGCTGAGCAGGGCCAGGAGTAGCCATGGGCTGGTGATGTCCAGGTGAGGCAGCAGCAACAAGGCAGGTTCTGAGGCAGGGCAGGCGGTTGGGGCAGCAGGTTGGGAAAGAGAGGTGCACAGCTGCAGCATAGACTGAGCACTTGAGCTTCCATGCAGCTCCCATGAGATGGGGACAAGCCCTTTCTTCTCACAGCTCTTGCCCAGCAGTCAAACCCAAGGTCCCACAGCTGCACCAGGTCAGAGCTAGCCTGAAACACAGAAGGTTAAACCCGCAGTGGGGAACAGCTGCAGAGCCTGTTGGTACTCTCAGGCCCCTGTTGTTAGCTTCACTGGGGACATAGAAAGAGGAAATGTTGGCCGTGAGAGAGAGTTTACCAAAGCTCACACAGGAGAACAGTAACAGACATAAGTATCTTATGTCCTATAGTGCCTAAAGTACTGTGGTCCACAGTGAATCTGATTCATACTTCAAAATATGAGACAAAAAAATCTAGATGTGAAGGAAACCATATTTGGAGATACAATTAATAAAGAGGATCACTCACTTCAGGAAATTTAATATATATAAAAGCAAAATAACTCAAAATAAGGTAGCAGGAAATACAGTTTTTCAGGATCAGTACTGAAGGAATTCCTATGGAGATGTTGGTGATGATTTTGAAACTCCAGTAATTTTATACAAATGTTTGAGGCTCCTGAGGAAATCCTAATATTTTGTGAGAATGAAGCTGCATCTCAAATGAAAATGCTAGCTAATAATATGATTTTTTAAAGAAAAGGAAATGGTTTTGTTGTTAATGCATATAAAGCTATAAAAATGGAAGGCATTCATTTACTGTGTGGGATCAGCACTGTTAAGCATCCAGTTCCCAGATGGGATCTAAACAGGAATGTGAGATTTAAACAAAGCCATTTTATTTTATTTTACATTTTCATCCACCACTAGGACAAGTCTTGTCTTATATTCTCTATACACATAAAATTTTATAAGGAAATGGTAAGGATTCATTATAAAAATGTAGTTATTTTACCTTCAGAGAAGTTATTTACTGTGATGATATTATCTAGGTCCTTCCCTCACCTATTCCACTATGGCTGAGGAATGAATCACTATAACGCTCAACGTACTTCATAGTAATTCAGATTTAACATGTTGAGTGCAAGACTGAAGGTCAATAGCTATGACAGTATATAGGCATAAATTATTACTTAATAAATTCACATTTAGGAGAACCTTATTGTATGGCATAGGACTGGGAACAGGGAAATAAAAAGGCCTTTATTGGCATGAATTAGAATGACCACATTTCTTAAAAGTAAATGGATAATTCTGACCTTTTAGAACATCTATGAGAGCAGAGTGAAGTATTTTCTGCTCTAAATTATGATGACATGACTCTGGATTAACTTCAGAGACACCCCAATGGAGTAGCACAGTGCTCAGTATAATTTCTACACCCTCAGCAATTTCTGAGGAAAAATAAAGACCAGGAGACAGGTAAAATACTCTGAACTTCTGAAATAACTGATGTAGGCATACTGATTGGCATGTTGGGCCCTTCTCTCGTGTACCCCAGTGAAGTGAAAGTAAAATGAGATCTTATATTGTTATATAAATAGAACGATAAAAACTCCTTAACTTGTGTAAATGGTTTCAGTTCAATAGTTTCAATTCTTTTCACTATTTTCTGTGTCCATATTGATAATAGAGATAGTAGCATCGTATATTGCATTATAACAATGATGGAACGATATTTTATATTGGGAAACTAAAAACTTTGGGCATCTAGAAAGATACAAAAAAGTTTTGTGATGATTGGATGAGTTTATTAAAAAGATATTTTAACCAAAAATGTAAACATAAAGGTACTCCAAAACTAGTGATGTCTACACTTTTGGAAGCCGCATGTGATGACAATGTTGTCTCTGAGTTAATGTTAATGAGCAATGCTTGGTGAGTTTTCTCAAAGTTTTCTCTATAAGGAGAAAGACTTTCTCCTTGAATTGCACCTCTACTGTACAGAGTGGATTTTGACTCTTTTGTGATCTTTAAAAAACTAAATATGTTCCAGTATTGTGCCTACAAGACAACATTCATATCTGAACATGACACCAGTAGAAACAAGTTAGCAAATTACTGTATACATGTGCTTTTTAATAAATTATGTGAAAACTACCTACTGATATTTGAAAGATCATATAACACTAGTAAAATAAAAATAATATTTTTCCTCACTGGCCTTCATAACAACAACAAAAAAATTGAGATGTATTAATCTTCCAGTAGATATAGTGTTGTTTTCTGATTATTTAATTCACTTCATTTTCTCAAGTTTTTCTGTGAAAGGTCAACAACTGTTTAATGCTTCATCTCCACTGGAACTATTGTAAACTGAATGACCTGCCTTATTTTAATTCTCTGTATGCACTTATGATTTTTTTCAGAAAAAAAAAATCACAAGAACTTTACCACACATGCATACTTAAAGCTATGATCACATTTATATTATTTAAACTTCCATAAGACAGACATGTTCTCCATTTCGAACATTTATGTAATTCTTTCCTCTATTAACTTTTGCTGTCTTTTCTAAATTCTTGCATCATTTTTACTATTTCGTAATCCCTCTGTCTTTAACCATCACTTGCAGCATTAAATGACTTATATGCTCTTAGTATTACCCATTCTATATCTCTCACCTTTCATGATTTTCACAGTAATCTTTTGCTTTGCAGGAGAATTCACACACTTTTGGAGTTCTTGAGCTAATCTGTTGTAATTTTATATTCATTTAAGATTTTGTGAGTATTGTGGCCTCTCCCTTTGCTGTCCCACTTCCTAGTGTTTAAGTACCAAAGGAACTTGATTGTATTCCTGTTCATGTTTTTAACCAAACTACACTAAAATCAGTGAAATCACTGAAACTTATGCACCAACTTGACTGACAAATAAGGTGGTCACTCCTTTCCTTTGGAGATCAAGCAGAACATTAGTAACAAAGGCTTGGTCTTTGGCAATAGATGATGCTACAGTATTGACTCTGTCTACATTGAAAATGGCTGAAAAGTGCAAGTTCCTGCTGCCTTTTTAGCTCCCTGTACAAGGAAGAAACACTACATATGAGAGGGGAAACAGGTATAGCCACTTGGACTTCTCCTGCAGAAAGAGTCTACAGCATTCCAAGTGGAGGCTACTGTCTGAAAAAGAAGTCGTACCCAAAGCCTGAGTCCTGACAGACATATGAACTTCTAAGATCAAACAATGTGATGTTCTCTAGGCCTGGACTTATCAAATCCTTGCTTCTTTTTTCTAGTACTTCAACAGAAGCATGAGATAAAGACCTTCAAAACATGACTAAAATCTGGAGTCGCTCTTCCTCTGATTATGAGTCATCAGACCAGCCGAAGGACTAAGATCACTACAAAGGTACAACAGACAGAAGCATGCACCGCTAGAACATGCACCCTTGCAACTATGAGACTAGCTCTTTCAGCAGCGTTCAGCTCTATATCCAGACACTGAAATTTAGGTACCTACAATATAAGTTTTAGTGGGCTAGCTGCTATCAGATGAAGATCTATTCCACAGTGGACTATGGGGAACTGTTCTTCTCACCATGTTAGATGCCTACATTTGAATAGTTATCTTTTCTTCATTGACTGTATTAGCTATCCATTGCTGTTGGACTTCAGCAGCAGTTTAGACACATAGCTCACATGTGATTGTCTGCACTGAAGATACATAAACATAGGTGACTGAATCTAAGGCAGAATCCCAGCCACCATGTTTTTGTCCACCATCTACAAAAAGACAAAATGAATTGAGGTATCTCCCATCCAGAGTAGGCTAAGGAGCAGAGCAGGTATTGAACCACTTCAGGCTTGAAATATGGCAAATCTTTATCTTTTTTTGCGTGAACCAAAATGTTTTTCTAAACACTTCCTCGGGTGGTATAGTTTAATTGACATAAGCAAGAGACTATTAAGCACAAGAACTGATAATATTATATTTTCTGTCCTGTAGCAAAGCTTAAATTAAAACTTTTCCTCTTGTGTTTTTTGACTTTTAAGACATTTAAGGTGTTCCCTAAACAAGAAACATTATATGAAAAACTTGAAGCTGAGGGTATTATTTAAATACGAGAACACAAAATTATAGCGTAATTCTGCAATAATTACTACAACTTTGTAATTCAGAAAGTGATCTCAGTTGTTCTCTTTGAGACAATGAAGCATCTGTGTAGCTGCCTAACACATTTCTTGTGGGACACATTTTTACTTTATCCTCTAAATAGATTAAAATATGCTTTTTTTTTTTTTCATATCTACCATCATTCACATGTGAGGTTTCAACAGGAGACTTTAAGTTCAGCAGTGTCATAGTTTAAAAAGCACTAGTTTCAAAACCACACATTAGGACAAGAGATTATGTTCTTCAGAAACAGAACACGGAATGTCTCTATTATATTTAATATTTGTCTTTATCATTGTTTAGTGACATTCAGGCATCACACAAATCATCTTTCCAGAGCTGGGGTCCTGTCCTGTCTGGGGTCATGTGCACAAGTGCATGTGCATGCACCTATCCCAATACTACATTCTGCAATATTAACATAAGAATGTTCATCTGTCCAGGGGCTATTCTGGGACATTCAATTGTCTACTGTAACATAGATTTCCTCTGAAGCTTTGGGCAGGGCTCTTGCCTCTATACTTCAGTGTGCTACCTGTAAAATGGAAATAATAGTTCTTTCCTGCAGAGTAATTATGAGACTTCAAAACTGTGAGGCTTTCACACATAGGATACTCTTAGATGTCTACCTTATAGCTACCTGACGCTTTCCAGTGTAGGACAACCTTTTCAGAAAAAAAAAAATATTATAATGCAAGAATGTACAGATAGCTTTACATGGCAGCTTTAGAGTGCTTAACTTCATCCTCTCAGCATTCTTTTAGCACAGATTTTTAATGCATTTTCTCAAGTTTGACAACACATTTCTAAAATAAAACAGACTCTGGTTTGGGTTCAAGGTTAAGATTTTAAGTGCAACAATGTAGAGTTTTATGATGCAAAAACTTAATACCTCCAAGCATTGAAACACTATTACCTTCTGAGTAATTGGACTTTTGAAGGGGGCACAAGGGGAATGCTTTAGAAGAGGAATTCACAGCTATTTCCTGGACAACAAAATAATATGGAAATCCATTCCAAGTGCTACAATTGCACACAAGGATAGATTCAAATCCGTGTACACATTTCACATCCAAGACTGCAATTATGCATACTACAGCAGCCTATGCTAAAGGCCACTTAGAAATGAGGATAAAAGGATGTACTGTAAGGAAACTAATTCCTGGTGAATATTCCTAGGGTATTTCTTGCTGTCGTACAAACCCACACAGCTATGTCCTTGACTTCTGTACTTCAAGCCACACAACTACTTTTTCCTTTCACACCATCTTAAGCTTCCTCTTCTTGCTCCTCATCCCGTCACTGCCCATGGCATCCAATTGCTTTCCTGTGGTTCTGCCTTTCTTCTCTTTTTCTTCGTCACTGCTTCTACCTCTTGCATTACTATTTTAACCTCTTCCCACCCCCACATTCGAGCTGAGATTTTTTTATTCGCTTCTTCTCCAGCATACTCTGTTGCCATAACCAAAACGTAGTCCTGAAATCATCCAGAGTTCATCAGGGAATTGACTATATCAGTAGAGGGGAAGTTTTGCTACATTCTTGCATGCCTGAAGTGCTCCATTTCTCTGTGAATCTGTGGCTTCTGTTTAGAGGGATTATAACCTTTGGTGAATTAATTTACCAAATTCTGAGAAATGTGACAATGTGTATACTTAGTAGATACTTATTTAACTTCTCTAAGCAACTGAAAATAAGATTTTATCATGAAAAATATCAGACTGACTTTAAAACAGACATTATTTCCTGCACTCTCTTCTAAGGTAAAGCAGTATGCAATATGCACTTTGCAACTTTACTTTTAAGGAATTATACCGTTTGGCAAGTGGAGTAGGGGGCATCAGCTTGCTGAGGACTGCGTACACAGACTATAAGCATGTGTTGTTGAATAGCACCCCCAGGACTGCAACTAGGCACAAAGGAGTCTGAAAACTGCTTCTGTTTTGAGAGGGAAACAGACACAACCAGGAGACACTAGTGATGATAAGGATAAAAAGAATAGCATATAGGCATGTGTATTTGTCTACAGCTCCTGAACTTCTACCTATATGAACTCCATTTAGTGTTTAGTTGTGGATCAAAAAGCAAAATTTAAAATTTCTGTATGGAAAATTTTTATCAAGTTTGTGATAACTGACCAAGCTGAAGTATTCCAGATTCCAGTGCTACATTTTATAGTACCTATATGTAGCTAAAAGGTGGTGATTCAGTTGATCAAAATTTATTAAAATCTTTAGTTTGTTTACAAATTTGTATGAGAGGTACTGAAAAAGCTTGTGGGAAATCCATCAGGAAGTCATTCTTTGTTTGGAAGAACTGATTACTACCCTCTGCTACTCTTCCATGTGGGCACAAATGACGCTGCAAGCCAGAGTCTGGGCAGAACTAAGCAAGACTATAAAGCTCTGGGAAAGCAAGTGAAAAATATTGGTGCCCAAGTCATCTTCTTCTCTATACAACCTGTTGGAGAAAAACAGGCGACTAGAAATAGGCAAATAATACAAATCAACTCCTGGTTATGTGGCTGGTGTCGACATGAGGGTTCTGGCTTTTATGACAATGGGACATTCTTCAACAACCATAGGCTGCTAGGCAGGGATGGACTCCCCCTGTTGGGAAGGGGCAAGGGTATCTTTGGCAGCAGGCTGGCAAACTTGGTGAGGAGGGCTTTAACCTGAGGAACTCGGGGGGAGGGGGAAAAACTGGCAATGCTAATGCCATCACGCACAATAGGGGAATAAGACAGGACAGCCTGAGCAGTGATAAAGGTGCCGTGGCGGCCTCATGTGATGGCAATCAGGAGACCAACCACCTCAAGTGTTTGCATGGCTATAGTGGGTCCTCGTATGCCCCTCTGGGGAAACCTGTGTGCTCAAGCACCTTTCTGAAATGCCTGTACACCAGTGCACACAGCATGGTGAATAAACAGGAGGAACAAGAGGTCTGTGTGCAGTCGCAGGGCCATGATCTCATTGCAGTCACAGAGACATGGTGGGATAGCTCCCATGACTGGAATGTGGTCATGGATGGCTACAGGCTTTTCAGGAAAGACAGTCCAGCAAGGCAAGGTGGGGGAGCTGCCCTTTATGTGAGGGAGCAATGGGAATGCATCGAGCTCTGCCTTGGAGTGGAAGGAGAACAAGTTGAGAGCTTCTGGGTAAAAATTAAGGGACAGCCAAATATGGGTGACACTGTTGGGGGTGTTTGCTACAGGCCAGCTGATCAAGAAGAGGAAGTTGATGAGGCCTTCTACAGACAGCTGGAAGTAGCCTCACAATCGCAGGCCCTGGTCCTCATGGGGGACTTCAACCACCCTGGTATTTGCTGGAAAAGCAACACAGTGAGCCATGCACGATCCAGAAGGTTCCTGCAGAGCATCGAGGACAACTTTTTGAAGCAAGTGGAGGAGGAGCCAATGAGGTGAGATGTGCTGCTCGACCTTATCCTAACAAACAAGGAAGGGTTGGTGGGGGATGTGAGAGTTGGGGGTAGCCGTGGCTGCAGTGACCATGAGATGGTTGAGCTTAGGATACTGCAAGGGAGAAGTAGGGCTATGAGTCAGGTTACAACCTTGGACTTCAAGAGGGCCAACTTTGGCCTCTTCAAAGACCTGCTAGGAGGAATCCCATGGGCTAGGGCTCTGGAAGGCAGGGGGGTCCAAGAGAGCTGGACAGTAGTCTTGGACCACTTCCTCTGAGCTCAAGATCAGTGCATCCCCAGGAAGAAGACGTCAGGCAGAGGAGCCAGGAGACCCGCATGGATGAGAAAAGAGCTTCTAGAGAAACTCAAATGGAAGAGGGAGGTTCACAGTATGTGGAAAAAGGGACTGGCCACTTGGGAGGAATATAGGAATGTTGTCAGGGTGTGCAGAGATGCAACGAGGAAGGCCAAGGCCCACTTGGAATTAAAACTGGCAAAGCATGTCAAGGGCTTCTTTAAATACATCAGCAGTACGAGGAAGATTCTGGATACAGTGGGCCCACTGTTGAACACGGAAGGGGCCCTGGTAATACAGGAAGCAGAGAAGACGGAGCTACTGAATGCCTTCTTTGCCTCAGTCTTTACTGCTAAGGCTGGCCCTCAGGCATCCCAGCCCCCAGAGAAGAGAGGACAAATCTGGAGAGAGGAGGATTTACCATCAGTTGAGAATAACTGGGTCAGAAATCACCTAGGCAAACTGGATCCTCGCAAATCTGTGGGCCCCAATGGGATGCACCCGTGAGTGCTGAGGGAGCTGGAGGATGATCTTGCTGAGCCACTCTCCATCATCTTTGAAAGGTCGCAGAGGACACGAGAGGTGCCTGAGGACTGGAGGAAACCAAATGTCACTCCAGTCTTCAAAAAGGGCAAGGAGGACCTGGGGAACTATAAGCCAGTCAGCCTCACTGCCATCCCCGGAAAAATGATGCAGCAGTTCATCCTGGAGGTCATCTCCAGGCATGTAGAGGACAAGAACATTATCAGAAACAGTCAACATGGATTCACCAAGGAAAGATCATGCTTGACCAACCTGATAGCCTTCTGTGATGGCATGACTGGCTGGGTTGATGAAGGCATATCAGTGGATGTTGTCTATCTTGACTTCAGTAAGGCATTTGACTCTGTCTCCCATAGCATCCTCACAGGCAACCTAAGGAAGTGCAGTTTGGAAGAGCAGACAGTGAGGTGAACAGAGAACTGGCTCAACAACAGAACTGAGCGTTGTGATCAGTGGAGGAGAGTCTGGATGGAGGCCTGTCACTAGTGGTGTTCCCCGGTGGTCTGTGCTGGGTCCAGTCCTGTTCAACATATTCATCAATGACCTGGATGATGGGATAGAGTGTAACCTCAGCAAGTTCCCTGATGATACCAAGCTGGAAGGAGAGGCTGATACACCAGAAGGCTGCGCTGCCATCCAATGAGACCTGGACAGGACGGAGAGCTGAGCCCAGGGGAACCTGATGAAATTCAACAAGAGCAAGTGCAAGGCCCTGCACCTGGGGAGGAACAACCCCATACACCAGTACAGGCTGTGGGCTGAACTACTGGAAAGCAGCCCTCTTGATAAGGACCTGGGAGTGCTGGTGGACAACGAGCTGACCATGAGCCAGCACTGTGCCCTTGTGGCCAAGAAGGCCAATGGTATCCTGGGCTGCATTAAAAGGAGTGTTGCCAGCAGATCGAGAGAGGTTATCCTCCCCCTCTATGTGAGACCACACTTGGAGTACTGTGTCCAGTTCTGGGCCCCCCAGTTCAAGAAGGACGTGGAACTGCTTGAGCAAGTCCAGCGGAGAGCTACCAAGATGATCAGGAGAGACAGGAGCACCTCCCTTATGAGGAATGGCTGAGAGACTTGGGTCTGTTCAGCCTGGAGAAGAGAAGGCTGAGGGAGGATCTCATCAATACCTATAAATATCTAAAGGGTGGGTGTCAGGATTATGGGAGTATGCACTCTTCAATAGTGCCCAATGACAGGACAAGGGGTGATGGGCACAAGTTGGAACACAGGAAGTGCTACCTCAATATGAGAAGAAACTTCTTTCCAGTGAGGGTGCCAGAGCAGTGGAAGAGGCTGCCCAGGGAGGCTGTGGAGTCTCCTTCCCTGGAGACATTCAAAACCTGCCTGGACGCGTTCCTGTGCCCCCTGCTCTAGGTGTCCCTGCTCAAGCAGGGGGGTTGGACAAGATGATCTCCAGAGGTCCCTTCCAACCCCTACCATTCTGTGATTCTGTGACCCTGTGAATGTGTTTAATAGTCTTTGCTGACTTCCTTTAAAGTAATGAAGCTTTCTTCTGTTTGGCAGAGTGTTGTCATCACTCAGTCAGGTTCCAGTCACTAAATATTTTCAAGTTACAGCAGTCCATTCAGTCAAGGCAAACAACCCATGTCCTTACATTCATCACAAGCAATAGTTTTCTCTTTATTCCAGACTTCCTTCTAATGGCCTTCATCCTATCTGGTGCAGCAAATATGCATCAGGCAGTTTGTTCATCAAGGTATTTTTTTAATCTCATATTTCTTCCTCTCTGTTTTGTCATTGCCAGTCTGTCAATGGTTTTCAGCTTTGGAACTTTGCTTACTGAAGTGCATGCACCCCCTTATTTGTCAGATTTATTTCTCACTCACATATTAGCCACAGCTCTGTCTAGCAATTTATGGCTCATCTCTGTTCCTTCCTCCAGGTCTTTTTCTTCTGAGTTTAATCAGAGATTTGTGGTACCTGAAATACTGGAAATGTTCTACTCCCATAATGTTAGGTGAAATTACTTCACTGAAGTAAAATCTCCTCAGAGGCATGTAGATAACCCACATAGCAGTAATGAAATCATACCATGTACATCAGAAGGCAGAACCTATCTCCACCCAATGTTGATTTCAGTTTCACTTAATGTATCATATAAGCCTGAGGCAAATATTAAGTGAGATAGTGTGAAGAACAGCTTTTGTACATGATTTAGAAAGTATTCTTTTAGGACACACACCTCACATGACATGAGACAGCACATCTGAACAAATTCATAATAGATATTCAATTTCCTGCCAAAATTTTGATGTAAATTCCAAAATCCATGTTACTGTACTCAGTTGTTTTCCAAAACAAAACAAAACAAAACAAAAATACCATCAGTGTTTTGGTAAATTGTATTTGTATAAGGGAGTCATATATTTAACCATTTACCGGTGTTGATAACATGCACAAATATACACCTGCACTCAAGCTTCAATACTGGGTGCAAACACTGACTAAAAATATTTTAAGTAGAACTAATGTCTCTCGTAATTAAAGAATGATTTTGGCATAGGAAAACTTTAGGACGCTCAAAGGCATCTGATGAAATTTGGCTTTTTTCCTAAAGAGGATTAATGTGTGTGTATAGAAGATGTATTATTTAACTTGTCATAAGACAGAAGCTTGTCTGTAACAACGTTGGTCATTAAGCCATGACATTAGACTATGAAATTCTTCTGGGTTTTGTGTTATGTCTGGAAAAGTAAGTTTCTTTCCACATTTTTAATCAGGGACAAATGCTGTCCTTTTTTGCCATGCACCAAAAAGGACCTTTAATGTTAAGCTTTCTTAGACTACAATGTTGAATTCTTTTGAGGGTATTCCCTTGTGAGATCACTAAAGTTTTTAAAACTATAAAAACTGATTCTCTCAGTAAGAAATCTAAAGATTTATAGTACAGTTCCAGAGGTGTGTGAGCAAGTGCAAGTTCAATCCCAATTTGCAACAAAAATGATGTCAAAGTGATTTTAAGGGGACCATTATTCATCTACATTTTCTGTCTATTGTAGTCAGAGATTCCATTTTTCTGCTGCTCAGTAACTTCTTCAATTGTTATTAGAAAAGATGATGTTCTAAACTACTAATTTTGACCAGCTGAACGAGTTTCTTTTTAACAACTTCCAATTACTCTTTATTCCTGTCCCTAACTGTAGCAGATAATGTATTAATTTCCTTTTATCCCCAATGATAGCAAGACTCTGTTTTATGGTGTTTAACAGTTAGACTGAATCAAAGAAGTAAAAATGGTGGAGTTCCATTAAATTGCTCCAATTATTTCCAAGCAAAGAAACAAACATTTTTAGGAGCAATATAGAATAATAGAATGGTTTGGGTCAGAAGTGACCTTTAAAGATCATCTAGTCCAAACCCGTGCCATGGGCCAGGACATCTTTCCTAGATCAGGTTACTGAAAGCCCCGTCCAACCTGACTTTGAACACTTGCAATGATGGGGCATTCACAGCTTCTTTAGGCAACCTGTTCGAGTGTCTCACCACCTGTATTGTAAAAAATGTCTTCCTTATATCCAGTCTAAGTTTACTGTCTTTCAGTTTAAAGCCTGTCTCTAATCACCTCCCTGTTTCAACATTCCTCCAGGAAGATCTGTTCCATGATGTTACTGGACATGGAGGTGAAGCTGACCGGTCAGTAGTTCCCAGGGTCCTCTTCTCTGTCCTTTTTAAAAATGGGTGTGATGATATACTGATGAATATTTTCAAAAGCCCCATCAGGAGGCATGAACAAAAAGTTTAGCTGATCATAATACACCTACCATCAACCTTAAATCTCTTTCTCTTGTTCTCAATTTTGAAACGTATTTTTGGATGTCAAACAATAAATTACGTTTAGAAAACAGACAAACAAAAAATCACATTAAGCATCTGTCTATAGAAAACCTTCAATGACCAACTTCTTATGTAAAGTTAAATCCATTCACTTGATTTTCATTCATTTATTTAATTTTTCCCACCTTTAATTTCAGTATTTTTTTTTCATGCTTCTTCACTGTTCTGTAAGGAAGATATGGTGTGGTGTCGCGGTTTAGCCCCAGTCAGCAACCAAGCACCACGCAGCCACTCACTCACTCCCCCCTCGTGGGACGGGGGAGAGAATCGGAAGAGTAAAAGTGAGGTAACTCATGGTTTGAGATAAAGACAGTTTAATAGGTAAAGCAGAAACTGTGCGCAGAAGCAAAGCAAAACAAGGAATTCATTCACTACTTCCCATGGGCAGGCAGGTGCTCAGCCACCTCCAGGAACGCAGGGCTCCACAACGCGTAATGGTTTCTTGGGAAGACAAATGCCGTTACTCCAAATGTCTCCTCCTTCCTCCTTCTTTCCCCAGCTTTATATACTGAGCATGATGCCATATGGTATGGAATATCCCACTGGTCAGTTTGGGTCAGCTGTCCTGGCTGTGCCCCCTCCCAGCTCCTTGTGCATGCCAAGCAGAGCCTGGGGAGCTGAAAAAGTCCTTGACCAGTGTAAGTGCTACTTAGCAACAACTAAAACATCTCCACATTATCACTGCTGTTTTCAGCAAAAATCCAAAACATAGCCCCATACTAGCTACGATGAAGAAATTTAACTCCATCCCAGCTGAAACCAGGACATGTGGGTTATTAGATATGCTTTTCATCTCTTTGATATTTTTTTAAATAGTCATCATAATATTTCTAAATGCAGCTTTGCTGCTTGCTATTAAAAGTCCCATCAACAGAACAGCATTTGCATCATGGATCACATACTCTGCTTGAACTTTGAATGTAGGATAACTACTATACTTGGTGAAATCTATCTTAGATGCAAATGCTTGTTATAAAAAGTAATGTAACGTGACAGTGGACTACAAGAAAGTCATTCCACTGTGCCTATAATTACTCTATGACATTTGGAACTGAAAATAAGGAGTGGGCTGGTTTTAGCAAACAAATCGATTGACATCCAAATATTTCAACACTAATTATTTAAATAAAATCACTGTTCTGCAAAATAAGCAAAACCAATAAGGTATGCCTCAAAACACTGAGGCATTCACTGTTCTTACCATCTCTTACTTCTCCAACCAAAAGAAGTGTCACTGTTCAATAGTACGTCAGCATTTCAGCAGCCTTGTCACTCATGATTTCTGCTAACTTACACTAGATACACAATTACATTTATTGTTTGAGAACAATCCCTTTTCTTCCAGCCAATTAGCTTACATCCACCGTGCTCATGGCCAGCCGCCTCTAGTGTGGGCTGATTATGCCCACAGAGCACAGGAGACAGGGCAATGGTTGGTTCAGAATCTATTTTGCAGCACTGTATCTATTCACACACACACTGGCCTTTCAGTCATGCCACAAAATCAAGATATGAAGTACTATGGTTTGGGACTGTATTAGTGGAAAATTGCTGTCATACATAATGTCCAATATTACTTGTATAATTCACTACAGTAAGGTTATCTTTGAAAACATGTTACCTTCACATCAGGGCTTTTCATCAGACATGATACCTTACAAAAATAAATGCTTGCATGTAAATGTATTTGTTACATTTTTATCTTCACCTCCACTGAAATGGGAAGCAGAATTAATACCCTAATATGTATTGTATTTTGCCTGGCCTCTAGCTGCTGCTCCAGGAGGATCTGGGCCTTCTATGGATTCCCTATCTGTCAGTCCTATGCAATGCCTTGGATATCTAGTATTATTTCATACTCCTAAAGCAGAACTAACATGCTTAGGCACCAGAAGCACTCCTTATAATATTGAGATCCCACGGGTTTTTTTCTCATTATAATCACAGAAACAAGCAGAGTGCAGCAACAATAATATTTTAAATTAAAAAGGCAGCCCCTAAAGGGGAAATCTTTAAAAAAAAACCCCAAAACCAGAGGTGATATGTACAAGAGTGATGGATTATTAAAAAGAAGCATATTAGAAGATTTGAAGGTACTGAATACCCATGTCTCCATCTGTCCTGAATGATCTCTATCTGCCAACCTGTATTTTTCAGAAGCTGGGTTTCTTGATGGCAGTGTTTGCACTCTCCCAACAGATATTAGGGAGTCTAAGCATTGCACAATGTAAAATGGCTTCTCAATTTCACAGAAGAAAACTATGACTTTGATAACTATAGACATGCATAGAAACACTAAATTAAAGTTGCCTTTTAAAATTGTTTATTCTATTTTTTATGTGGAATTGTTCTGTAGAAAATATAAAGAAAACCTCTAACTAAAGGGCTTTGTCTCACAGGTGTATATTCACCAGTGTCAAAGGGCCCGGAGTCAGGTCTTCTCATAATGCAGCCTGTTAAAAACAAAAAGAGAGAGAGGAAATGTTGAGCGCGCGCACACATAGATATACATAAACATATGCTTATTTGAATGAGAAACTCTCTGGAATTCTTGAAATTACATAACTCTTCTGCAAAAACAACCTCCGTCTATTATGCATCTGTTATTGCCATCAAGGAAAACAAGCAATTGCAATCTAAACTGGAGAATGGTGCCTTATTCATGTGTCTTCACTGGAAAAATCAGATATTTTGATGGACAAAACTCAATTTATTTTTAATGAGGACAATTTATGTGGTGTCCTACCTTTCTAGTCCAAGCAATGGGAACAGAATATTTTATATACATAGTATTCAAATAGCCAGTGAATGTAGGTCTTTTTTATAAAAGCAAGACTAATGACACTGATTTTTGCATGGATTGAGAGGACAGGTGTTAAACAAGTTTACCATGTAAAACAGCAGAGTGGAATCATAGTCTTGGCAGTGTAGTTATTTCAGTTTATTAATGTCACAGAATTAAGCGTCCTGAATAGACTGTACTGTACCCATTTCCATGGTTGTTCAGAGAGGTACACAAATAGGACAAAACCAGACTGAATTCCGTTACATACATACACATACACATACACAAAGAGCAGTATCTATCAATCTTAGGCAGAAACTGTTGCATTCCTCATGTTCCTACTTTATTCTAGCACAATCTAGAATAAAAGAACTTCTCTGCTTAGTGAAAAGACATTATGCCTAACAGATGGCGTATGGTTACAGTACATGAGCCTAGACTAGTCTTAAGTATTTGGTGACATTTTAGAAATTAAAGTCATTTGAACAGCATTTGCCTTCAGGAAAGCTGGAAGAGAGGAATTAGCCAAAATAAACATGCACAACTGAAGACCCATCAATTTCAGAAGAGTTCAGATTCAGGTTTTCATGTTACCTAAAATACAGATGCTAAGAGGAAAAACCCTGGAAAATGTGAAGTCTATCCTCCAAGCAATAGCTATATCCTACAAAATGGTTGTCAAGACAATAGTTGTGGCTCCGGCATGTAAATGTATCCAGTAATAAATGATTAAAAATTCTGAAAAGCATAGCTGGCAAAACATGGGGTAAAATATGCTACTTATCATAATTGTATATCAGCCATATAGGAAAGAAAAACTGACGGTTGAGTAAAATGCATACTGCAACTAACTAACTTTCATCTAGAATGCTTTAGAGATTAATCATGCTTAATTCAGCTTTTAACAAAAGTAAATAAGTTGGAAATGAAGACTGGCAGGTCATCTTCTAGGGAGTTGCCTGTTAGCTCTTTGATTTTTTAGAAACCAAGCAGTATTTGAGTGTTGTCATAGTTTGTTAAGTGGTAGTGAAGCACTGTCAAGCATGTATATTATATTGCCATGTCCTGTTTTCTCTGTCTGCTGAGGTTCTTTTCCTTCTTGAATCCTTTACTCTCTAATCAAAATTAACATTGTGTTTTGACTTTTTAGTCATTGGTCAGATAGAGCAAGAGTAGTGATGACTGCATGCAACAAAAGTGCATTATAGCAGGGTTTGCCAGTTTAAGTCTTCCTATTTTAAGTATTCTACCTTGACACAGTTGGGGGAAGGTACTGGGAAATAAATCCCATGGTTTTTAGAGGTTTTGATGAGTTACTAGGTAAGTTCAGTGCAAGTCAACTGCTCTGCACTATCTATGCCAAATAGTCTCTTGTCAATTGGGGGCTTAATATTTCTATTTTCATTCAAGTGATGAGAAGCAAACAGTTTTTGTCAAACTCAGTGATAACCTGCATCATTAAATTCTTTTCATTATTACAATTGAACAGACATTCACAAATTGCACTATGGTAGACAGGTAAAGAATCAATTCATTGCTATCCTTCGTTCAACATCACAAATGGGAACACCAGCTGTATTATTTCATAACCAAATAATGAGCTATGAGAAAAAATGTGTTTAAAGAAATGACCATGGCATAAGAGTGTGTGCAGGAATTATTCAACAGGCTTTGTTCTGGGTCCTCTGTAGTTATGTACAGGTAAGCAAAATAAATGTAAAATGGGAACAGCCGTATTTTACCTCTGAGACATGAATGATGACATGCAGTTTGCGGCAGTAGAGAATTAAGGATTTACTCTAAAAAGAACTGATCTGCCACTGATTAAAAACATGTGTACATATTCTAAGAGGTAGCAGGATCATTTTAGTAAGCCTCTTGAGCTTGTTCCTTATGCAGAACCCTCTGTTTCTTTCCCTGGTTAGCATTACATGTATGCATTGCTCTGCTCAGAAATACAGGATCTGCATCAATGCTGATAAGACATTTTGAAAACTAAATGAAGACAGCTGAGTTTCTGAAGATAAAGCAGAGTTAACAGCACTGAAAACCAAAATCAACACCATCAAAAGTGACAGCAGACAACAAAATACTCCACATGTTCCTGAAGGCCCATCTAAACAGTTACTCTGTCTCAAGACTGACCATAACTTGTGAAATTTTATAAATAGGAACCTAATATAATAAAGAATAGAAACCCTACATTTAAGTCAACTATTTTTTTCATGTAATCCAGTGAAGATTAAACTCTTTTCAGCTTTTGGGCCAAGTAGCATCAAAAGCTAAAATTATCTCATGACCTTCCAAAAATCTTCGGAGCCATTGAGTCATATTGCTACATTAATCATTACACCATAAATGAGAAATGTACAATAATTTCTTAGAATAAGAAAGATATTCTGCAGATAATATTTACAGATATTAGGTATGGCAGTGTGCAGAGAGCTGACTGGGTCTGTCTGAGATCACATGAATCTCTGACATTTTGCCAGTACAGCAAGTAGTAGACTTGAGTCAGGATTTGAAATCAGTCCCTGAGTAGCACAACCCACTGTGTCAGACTAGCTATTTTTAATGAGTTTATGCATTTTGCATTATGCCAGCCATTGCTTGTTATGCTATTGGATTCTTAATGCATTAGGAGAGAGGCTATTAATCTTGGCAATAAAATGTTTGAATACAGAATGTACAAAGTTATGCGTAGCAGAAACCATACAGGAGTTAATGGGCCAAGTTTAGCACTAGCTTAATTCCACTCAAATCACTGGAGATAAGCCAGGTCTCAGTCTCAGTTAACGTCTTTTGTACTATGCTAGTGAATTTCTGTCATACATATGACTTGGTGTCATTTATTGTATTTAAAACAACAAATAGCATTCCCTGCTGGCTACACTATTGCTTATTGTCTCAGCTGTTCATGTCAAAGACATTGAGACTATATGGAAGTGCTTTTCATCCACATACACAGTGACAAAGTGAATATCTGGTGAATTAGAAAAGGGAATTGTTTATTGAACTATGAATTATGATGAATAATGACCAATAGCCATATCTATTCTATGAAAAACAGTCATGAAGATCCCTACCTTGTTAATAAAGTTTAAAAAAACATACAACCAAAAAAAAACCCCTTAGAGAAATCGAGCGTACCTTTGTAGCAAACATGGCCAGTTTATAAAGAATTGATGATCACATGCTCAACTTTTCTCCTTGTAAATAGTAATATATCATGGGAGCAATTTGCATTAACTACTAATTAAGAAGTGACAGTTGCTAAGGAGCAAAACTGCTTAATTACTTAATAAACAAGCATGAAAACATTTCAAGTGGACTAAACACTTAGTGAACAATCACCTTTTGTGACAAGAGCTCTCTAGACTCTATAGAGGATAAAAGAAACTTTCCTGTCTATTCTGCTGGAGGAAAACAAGTACGTGATCCATAGCTCTTCCCTTGTCCAGTGATGCAGTCATTCCATTGTAGAAGGCCACTAGATCAGTCAGGCACAGTTCATCCTTGGTGAAACCATCTTGGTTGTCTCTAATCACCTCCCTGTCTTCCATACGTTTTGATGTGTTTTCCAGGAGGATCTGTTCCATGACGTTACCAGGTAGGGAGGTGAACCTGTCTGTTGGTAGTTCCTATGGTGCGCCTTATCATCGTTTTTAAAAATGGGTGTGATGTTCCCTTTTCCCCAGTCACTGAGGACTTTGTCTGACTTCCATGACTTTTCAAACAAGATGGAGAGTCACTCAGGATGCTTTTATGCATCCTGGAGTTTTGCACATCTCATCACATGTATTTGAAAGATGCCAATGGAGTTTGTCCTGAGAAGGAGAAAATGTGGGAAGCATTGTTCTTTTTCCTTGTCTGTGGTATGGTATGTTTAGTTATTACCGTTTTAAAATAGATAATATTATTTGTGAAAAAAGTTTTTATATATGAAAGGAATTCACACATAGTGTCCTCTTTTTTGGCACGTTCATGGGCAGTGTCACCAAAAATGCAGTCAAACACACTCATAAACAAAGCTACTTTTTTGCTTCATAGAACAAAACAATTATGTTGGCAAGAAATATGGCCACTGACCCTTTACTTTGTGAAGAGGCAGCTCTGTTTTTTTCAGGGCTGCCAATCTAAATCTGCTCATTAATGTTGCTTTCAGATATTCAATTACTAATTCAGCTCCACATCATTTCACCTAGTCTTTGAAATTCAATTTAATGGAATTTTTATGAATATATTTTTGCCTTTTAAAAAATAAATGTTACTTTCTGTTAACCTGTTCAATAAGAAACTACATCTAAGCTGAAAGTGTATTTCAGGGAAGATGCAGCTTCCATCAAGTGTCAGACAGGACAATGTTAAATTACAGATAAAAATACTACACAATGATTGCAGGTGTACAATCCATTATTGTGCTGGATGTCCTTTATAAAGACATTTTCAAAGGCATGAAACTGGTCCATCTATTTTAATAAGGCCTACTGCACACTAAATCAGCTTTATTTCAGGCAACTGAAAAACTGCCCATTTTAATTTTATTGTATATAACCAGCTTCATTACTCAAGGGAACAGCCTCTTGTGGCACTCTGGGTTTTCTTTCAACTGCAGTATGTTACCCATCCATCTGCTTTATCAGGAAAAGCATGAGTTAGTGCATTTTTAGAAAAGAATTCTCATCCAGTGCAGATATTTGGCTACACCATCTCTCTCCCATCCATCAGTGACCCTCTGCAGTGTGGCTCAAATTATTTCCCAGCTTCTGCCCATGCTAAATATATTTCAGATCTAGCTGTCTTGGGAGTGTCCTTACATGATTGTGCCACAGCAGGTGTACCTCCGAGGCAATTGTGGCCCAAGGATAAATCCATCTTGGAGAAGGTACACCTCAAAGTGTCTGTGGCTATACATAAGTCCGTGCTGCAGCAGGTACACCTTGAACCATCAGTGGCTGTGCATGAGGTCATGCCAGAGCACCTCAAAGTGCATGGCCATGGATAAGCCCACAACGGAGCAGGCTTACTTCTGGCGGGACTGCAGCCAAGGGAAAAGCCGTGTTGGAGCAGGCTTTGGAGGGACTACAGCCATGGGCAAGGCCGTCTTGAGCAGGTTTACTTCTGGAGGGACTGCAGCTGTGGGTAAGGCCATGCTGGAGCAGGTATAGCTCTGAAAGCATTGAGGCCCATGCAGAAGGCCACGCTGGAACAGGCGCACCTCCAAGCAACTGTGGCTCTGGATAAGCCTATGCTGCAGCAGGTGTGCCCCTGGGGAGACTGTGGCTCCTGGGTAAGGCTCCACTTGGAGCAGGTACCACCCTGAAGGACTACAGTCTGTGGATAAGTCCAAACCAGAGCAGGGGCAAGGGGAGGAGTTCATTGCAATGTTAAACCTGACGGTCTGATCCAAATGGACCAGGGACAGAGATTGTAATGGAAATGCCTTTAAATTGTTCTAACCCGGGATTTGAGTGACATATTATGGAAATTACTATAGCAGAAACCCCTTGTTGCTAGCCAGGCTGGGAGCAAGGGGAGGAGTTCATTGCAATGTTAAAACCTATAACCTGGCCCAAAGGGGCCAGGGTTGGAGACTGTAAAGGTTCTACCATTACATTGTTGTAACCTGTGATTTGAGTTGCATGTTACAGGAATTACCACAGCAGGAACCACCCGAACCAATGCAGGACAAGCCTTTCAGGAAGCAGTGCAAGTGCAGCAGTGACCCGACCTGAGCTGGCTTTGGTGCCCAGTAACTCCACGCAACACACCACCTCTCCTGTCCTGTGTGACCACAAGAACAGATGGAGACCAAAGCCGTGGACTAAATGATACCTGTGTATTTTATCAAAGGATGGGAAAGGGGGTGGTAGTTAATGAGGTTGTATTGGATAGTGTGGAACCTGAGCATGATGTAAATGGTATGGAATAAGGGGTGGATACTGTCCTGGTTTCAGCTGAGGTAGAGCTAAATTTCTTTGTTGTAGCTAGCATGGGGCTGTGTTTTGGATTTTTGCTGGAAACAGTGGTGATACTGTGGAGATGTTTTAATTGTTGCTAAGTAGCGCTTACACTGGTCAAGGACTTTTTCAGCTCCCCAGGCTCTGCTTGGTATGCAAGAAGGTGGGAGGGGACACAGCCGGGACAGCTGACCCAAACTGACCAGTGGGATATTCCATACCATATGGCGTAATGCTCAGTATATAAAGTTGATGGAAGAAGGAAGGGGGAGGACTTTTGGAGTAATGCCATTTGTCTTCCCAAGTAACCGTTACGCGTGATGGAGCCCTGCTTTCCTGGAGGTGGCTGAGCACCTGCCTGCCCATGGGAAGTAGTGAATGAATTCCTTGTTTTGCTTTGCTTCTGCGCACAGTTTCTGCTTTACCTATTAAACTGTCTTTATCTCAACCCAGGAGTCACCTCACTTTTACTCTTCTGATTCTCTCCCCCGTCCCACTAGGGGGGAGTGAGCGAGTGGGGCTGCGTGGTGCTTGGTTGCTGAATGAGGCTGAACCACAACAATGATAGTTTTTTGATTCTTTCCATTCAATAAAAAAAACCACACAAAACAAACAACCCACCATATGTTTGTGAGCATGCAGCATCATGCCATACATCACCATGCCTTCAGCATCACATGTAAAACAAAGAAAGCATTTTTTCAGCAAGACTTAATGTCAGGGTGTTAACTGCAAGACTAGAGCTGAAGGCTTATAAATATAAAAAGTAGTCTCATTACATTTAATAAATAGGCAGTTATTGAGGTACTCATCGTCTTCTGGTCAGAAATTCAAAGATGTAATCCACAGGCAGGGGATCATGTTGACATGTGAATCCTGCCTTTGCTTGTGAACCTAGATAATAAGTGTGTTGCTGTCCAGACTGGTGGTCCTATTCATAGGACTATTCATGGTCCTGTTCAGGTTCTCCCTCCAGGAAATTCTTAGTGTCCCTCTTTAATCCTAACCCCAGCCATTTGCTTCCCACCCACTACAAATATAGGCACGGGGTTTCATACATTTCATCCTTGTGTTGTATCAGTGAATTTAGGTTTTGGATGCAGATGCAATTGCATTTAGTAGTTCTTCTGGGAGTTAAATGACTTACATACTGTAAGATGAATTCTTCTGTCACCGTTTAATCCAAGATCAACTGTTTCTGTTTCAACCATCCCCCACACTGAACTGCCACAGCAGTGCATTTATAATGGATATTCCATAAGTTAATATTATACAGCTGTTATCTGTTTTCTCTGGAGTGTTACCAGTTTTACACACAGAACACACATAAACCATTACTGTCCAGTTTCATAATGTGTTAGCTAGCACATGCTTATGAATCAGTGTTTCTTCTATTAATCGCTTCTATGTCACAGTGCCTTTCTCCTCGTTCTCCCTCAAATCCTAGGAAAACAAGAAAGCACACTACATTTAAAAGAGATTTGAAGTTGAAGTTCTTGTTTTACTACTGCATGTGGCCTGAACTGCCTTGCTTCTGTATTTCAATTGAATCCAGTGGTCCTGAGAAACTGTAAGCTTGTCTTGTAGACAAGAAGTCATACATCTGTTCACAAAAGAGATAAAGACAAAAAGGAATGTTAGAATATTTTCAGCCTTGCCAATTCATCTGAGGTATTAGCAGAATCATCTTTAAAGAACAGGTGAACATGCTAGCTTAGCTGGTTTTAATCCCTGGGAGAGTCAGGATTTGGAAATATGCACATTCAAGTCCTTTCACTAAAGTCTGATCACAGACTGCAGAGTTTCAATCATTAATGACCTCGATTGGTTTTAAAACAAATTCTAGATAACAAAATCACTTCAAAATTACATGGCATATATATATAACTCAATACAAAGATTAAGTCTTAATTATTCAGACACTTAACAGAAATACAAATAAACTCCAAAATAATTCTTTCATTTACCAATTTCTACAATTCTTTGTTAATATCTATTAGACAGTGTTGACGTCTTGTGAACAAGCCTTAGAAAAACAGGCCTGTTCTTGATATAATTGATGTAAGCAAGTAAGAAACAATCTGCAAGGATTTTAATTAACCTACATTACTACAGGCATTAACATTTTAAATAGACTTCAGGATCCCAAGTTTCAAAAACTAACCTGTCTAACCAAAAAAGAACCAGCCTTTTGAAAAAACCTTTATTTATAATCCATCTCCCTTATTTTTTCTTCCACCCAGAAAATACTGTAAAATTATTTGTAGGCCATGACTTCCTTCTTCACTGAATATAATTTTCTAAGTCAGATAATGTATGCACTATCCAATCTTACTTGCCCATAAAACTTTTCTAAGCATATTAAAGCATAAATGTATAAAAATGCTTTATCTAGAAAATTAATGTCAGAGTAGTTTTCTATTTAGTGCTAATGTCCTCACATACACTTAAAAGAAAGACTGAGGTCTCCCAGAAGACTATGAACTAGCTGCACTTTTCTGTAATGCAAACACACATGCACATATATAAAAGGCAAAGATAGTAAGAGCTGTCAACTTCCATTCATTAACTTAAAAGTTGTTGGTTTCCAGTCATTAATTTAACAATTATATCAATTACTTTCTCTAAAGTACTGCATCCAGTGTTTCCTTCTCAACCTAAATGGCAGCAAAGACTTGATTTCCTAATTGTTGTTCCTTTTAGATAAGAGAGCAAACTACCACCATAGAGTCTTTTATTTCAGTGACACATACTATTACTTTCCATGATCATAGAACAAAACAACACAAAACATGAATACATTAGTATATCTCAGACAATGCCATCAGTACCAGTGGTATCTCTTATGTTGCTGTAATTAAGACCACACTTTGTATTCCAAATAGCAGCAATGTGTTCACAAGACTGGGAAGATTCCAACAGTCTCTAGAAAGGCAAGCTGCCACTCCCTTATCTTCTAACCAAACAATCAAAATACTAACTTCTTTGAAGAATAGAATAGAATAGGACTAATTCAGCAGGAAGGGACCTACAAAGATCTAGTTCAACTGCCTGACAAATTCAGGGTTGACCAAAAGTTAAAGCGTGTTGTTAAGGGCATTGTCAAAATGCTTCTTAAACACTGACAGGCTTGGGGCATTGACCACCTCTCTAGGAAGCCTGTTCCAGTGTTTGACTATCCTCTTGGTAAATAAATGCTTCCTAATGCCCAGTCTGAACTTTCCCTGGTGCAGCTTTGAACCATTCCCATGCATCCTGTCACTGGATACCAAGGAGAAGAGATCAGCACCTCCCTCTCCACTTCCCCTCCTCAGAAATCTGTAGAGAGCAAGGAGGTCACCCCTCAGCCTCCTTTTCTCCAAACTAGCCAAGCCCAAAGTCCTTAGCTGCTCCTCACAGGACATTCTTTCCAGCCCTTTCACCAGCTTTGCTGCTGGTTGCCCTTCTCTGAATGCATTCAAGGACCTTAACATTCTTCTTAAATTGTGGGTTCCAGAACCGCACACAGTACTCAAGATGAGGACATACTAACACTGAATACAGTGGGATAATCAGTCCCCTCTTTTGACCAACTGGTTACACTGTGTTCGATGAACCCCACGATGTGGTTTGTCCTCTTGACTGCCAGGGCACACAGCTGACTCATTGAGCCTGCTGTTGACCAGCATCCCAAGATCCCTTTCTGCGGTGCTGCTCTCCAGCCACTTCTCTCCCAATTTATACTTGTACCCAGCATCACTCCATCCTAGGTGCAGAATCTGGCATTTTGACTTGTTAAATTTCATCCCATTAATCATTGCCCAATGCTCAAATCTATATAGATCTGCTGGTGCTCCTCACACTGCACCAGCATCCATGGCAATGGCCTTGAAGGCCTTGTCAGCTGCTAATATGAACTTGTCTTCAAATCAACACAGCAAAGATTTCATCAGCAAGCTGCTATTTTTCCCATGCAAAATGTTTCTTCTAGGAGCAGAAGAGATTTCCTTTCTCTTTACTTTTACCAGTTATGTTCATATGTTTCATACTTCTACCAGTATGAAATCCAACCTCCACAGACTTTATTCAGCTCCTGTCAAAATCAGTGAAAAGTCTGCCCTTGATCCCAGGAGATTTACTCATGCTGTTGAGCTGGATCTGAATCATAGAGTCATAGAATGGTTTGGGCCAGAAGGGACCTTTAGAGGTCATCTAGTCCAACCGCTCTGCAAAAAGCAAGGACATTTTCAACTAGATCAGGTTGCTCAGAGCCCCGTCCAACCTGACCTTGAATGTTTCTAGTGATGGGGCCTCCACTACCTCTCTGGGCAACCTGTTCGTGTTTCACCACCCTCATTGTAAAAAATTTCTACCTTATATCCGGTCTAAGTCTACCCTCCTTTATTTTAAAACCATCACCCCTTGTTCTGTCACAAGTCTTGCTAAAACAATTAAATTGAATAAGTATATAATAAATATATATTAAATATTTATATATTAAATTAAATATGCTTGTAAAACAATTAGGGCTAAATTACCAAGTTTCTAGTAGTTTTATATTATTTGTGGAATGTTTTTGGCATACCCTACTTGGTGGTGTAGAAGGTAAGACAAAGCCACACAGAGTTCAGCTGCGTGATGTTTATGTCTTACATTGGTTAGCCCTTGTATGTACAGTTACCATCAGAATAGATAAATTAGTTCAGACACAAAGAGGCATGAAAGTGAAGCTTTGCTGTTTGTGGTCATAGCCACATGTAGGGAACTACAGTGTAACAGGGAAAATATAATTCCCTTTTTTTGGCCTTGCTGCTTTCCAACAAAACTTCTCATTAACACAAATTAATTATTTGACAATTCCTCTCACATTTTACACTATGGATTTGCATTTGTATGAAGAAGCACTACAGAGAGATGTCAGTATTTTCTGTGATGTTATTGCAGTTAGTTTGTTATTGTTTTGTTTCATTTCATTGAGAAAGCAAACAATTTGCTAAGTTTCTTAATTAAAATTTTCAAAGAAGGAAACTTTCAATCCCAAACACATGTGAAAGGCAAAACCAGACATTTTTATTTTCCCTGGAGATATTAACAATACTTTCCTAATCAGAAAACTGTACATTTCATTAAGATTTAAAAAATTATAGCTGCTAAATTTGAAATTTGAAAATGTGGAGGTTTCCAAATATTACTATCAATTATCAAGCTTATAATACATACATTTGTAAAGTCTACCATAATGTTTGTACAGGAGATTATATTCCAAATGGTTCATCCTCTATCTGAAAACAGAATCAAGCCTCTTCTGTGTTGGCACATACTAGTGGCCTTCCTCTGGCTTATGACAAACTTGAACTGAAGCTGTGGGAAAAGTTGATGAGAAATTATAGGCTTTTCCCAAGGACAATTCAGAGCAGAAACAGAGGTGATAAGATTAACACTTTCCAGAAAAGGTTCGTTATTCTTTTGAGATTAAGAGGAGTTGCACCCCTATAAAGTCATCTGCAAATTGATATCTAAAACCAGGCAATTTGAACTCTCATTTCTCTCAAGGTGTTTTCTTTCTGACAGTTGAGATCTGGAAATGAACATTAAGCAAAAATGAAAGAAAAAAAACCCTTCACACAAGCTCACGCTACTGACAGGATCATTCTGACACAGATACGAATGACACGATAGTATAACTGATATTCAGTAACAACTTCAGAATCTATCAATGATAATATGGTAAATGAAAGGGTAGGTTCATTTATCTGCACCACAATTTAAATGAATTTAATATCAATGAAGATTGCATTTAATTTAATTCATGTTTTTCTCTGTGATGAGCTACAAAGGCAAGCAACTACTAAGTACAAGAATTCTTGTCCTCTTTTAATACATGTATAAATAAATTATTGAAATGCATATTGCAGGAAGGCACATGACTTTTGATCCATTTAGTAAACACACACGATCAACATGATCTTAAATTTTCTGTCGAAAATTAGCATTTGTTTGCACATCATACAAACATACATCTCGACTGTACTTTTACCCAGATGGTGGTCACTTCTTATACCTGAACCACTCCCAACCGGTTGAGGAAAATACCACTGCGTAATAAGGAAATTCTCTGATTGTCAGCCCAGAGACACAAGCCACTCTGAGAATTCATGTACCTTGCAGATTATTTACAATATGTCCTACAAGAAAAAATAATCTGGAAAAAAGAAAGGTGGGATAAGGATTCTTTATAACTAGCTACCAGAGCATTTGAATGTATTTCTTATCTTTTTCAGTTTAGACAAAAAAAGAAAACCAAAACAAAGGAACAAACAAACAAAAAAATTCATAAAAGCCCACCAAAACCCAGAAGGAAATAATGAAAAGGGGTTCTATGACCCAAATAGTTTCTTAGACTGAGACACTATGGAATTAATTCAGTGTTGTGTTTTTGTTGTATTTTGTACTTTTTTAAATTTCAATTCATTTGCTGTACTTTTTTAAATGCCAAAATTGTTAGCTGGTCAGAGGTAAGTCTACAGAGGGGTTTCAGCATTGCAGCTGGTATATTTCTTTAAACACTGCATGTACTTATCCATAGCAGATGTTCAGTCATATTCAGCACTGCTGAAGGAAAAAATCTGTTAGCACATTAATGAGGATATTCATTTTATCTATGGAAACATAAAGCTATGTGGTTTTGTTGGTGGGTTTTTGTTGTTTTTTTTTTTCAAACAGACTATATTGCTCTTTTTTTTTTTCTGTGACAGTTTTTATTGAACAACTCCTTAATTCTTCTGTGTTTTTTAGGAGTACTCTAAGAAGAGAACAGCTGTGAAAGAGAGCTTCATTTCACAGAGGGACCATTCAGCTTCATTGGCAGAATTCTGAAGGCTTAGTTTTTCAGTTAAATTTGATGACACTGGAAGACACTGTAACTTGAAGTGATAAAGTATTTAAAATTCTGATTGCTTTGCAATTTTTAAAATATAGGGAAAGAAATGGGAGATTTTCAACATCCAGCTGGATGAAGTCTTGAGCAACCTGGTTCACCAGTTCTGAGCAGCAGGTTGGACTGTCTGGCCTCATGTTCACTTTCAGTCTACCTTTTCAGTGATTGTTGGGTTCCAAATGTTTAAAAACACATCCTTTCCTAACCTTGAAAATTTTAAAAGTCTTCCAAAGAATTAAATTTTCTGGTAATCCAAAATTTTAATTATTAAATGTGCTCAAGTTATACTTATTTGGCATAGAGCAATTAGTTGTGTTTTTTTTTTAAAAAAAAAAAAAGAAAGAAAAAGTAAATATAGTTGATTCTCACATAGTTTGACAACCTAATTTAGTCTAATTTAGTCCAATTTAGAAGAATAGTGTGAACATTCTGACATTAAGCTGTGAACCTAGAATGTCTTTAGCTTCCTTCAAGGCACTTTCTGACCCTTCAGCACAGTCTTGTGTTTGATGAGTAAGTTAAACACATGAACCACTCTGGTTCCTCATATTGCAAAAGCTTTTCATTGTATGAAAAGCACCTGAAGTGGTAACTTCAGCAGTTCCAGAGAAACTCTAAAAATGTATTGCTCTGTTTACCCCTTTAGGCAGTAAAAATTCACGGTCAACACATTTGCATAAAGTTTGCTGCTTGTTCACGAGTTTTTGTTCTAACCACTTTTTCTCCAAAAAGACAGGACATTTTAAAGTAGTTGTCTTTGTGAAGCATTTCAGTCTGGTTTTAAATAGTGTGGTATGATCTCACTGGCAGTCTAGAAAAAAGAGAAGAAAAATCTATTATGACCTTATGCACAAGAGGAAGGCACGAAGGGTTAAAAAGCAGCCAAGACCAGGGTTCCTCATCAGCTGCCATGATCCAGGATGCAGGTTACCTCATGGTTCATGGTCCTGGCTTCAAAGGGAAACCTCTCAGTAATTCAGCAGGTGCCTGCTTCTGAGTCCTTGGAATTATCAGAGAACGGGTAGCAGTGTACCACCAATGTCCTCAAAGTTGTCTTCATCTGGTAGATGGGTGAGAGTGGTATGCTCCTGCTGCCCTGCCTGTAGTCCTTACTGATTTACAGAACATCTTCTGAATTTCACAGTCCCTAGATGCTGCTGTGAGCCAGCAGCTACTGTTCCTGAGGACAAGGTAAGAGTCTGCCTTTCTGAATGACATTCCTCCTGCTGAGCTCAGATTTCATTACAGTGGTGATCTGTGGCCCTTCACAGCTTGCATCTGTGAGTGGCAGAGGCTTCCAGGTCTAAGATAGAAATCTTCTTGTACAGAAACACAGTCTTTCCTTTAATGTACTTTTCACAATGGACGATACACTTTTTCTCCAGAAAGAAAAGAATAGCTACACAAAGAAACAGAAATTTCAGGTGTTTTCTTCATAGACTTAATTGTCTTCTAGTTTGATTTTGATATGTAATATGCACATACTTCTTTCATTAACAGGGCTTACTGTGTTTAACTCTATTACAGAAGACCAGTAAGTAATACAGTTAGTCTTCTATTATTGAAGTAAGTGCTGGCTTCTGGAAAGACTCTGTAGGTGATGTTTGAATGCACAAAAATGGTGGTATGTATCTGCCGTGGCTTAACCCCAGCTGGCAACTAAGCACCATGCAGCCACTCGTTCACTTCTACCAGTGGGATGGGGGAGAGAATCAGAAAAGTAAAAGTGAGAAAACTCCTGGGTTGAAATGAAGGCAGTTTAATAGGTAAAGCAAAAGCTGTGCATACAAACAAAGCAAAATAAGGAATTTATTCACTGCTTCCCATGGAATTTATTCACTACTTCCCATGGGCAGGCAGGTGCTCAGCCATCTCCAGGAAAGCAGGGCTCCATCACATATAACAGTTACTTGGGAAGACAAACGCCATCACTCCCAATGTCCCCCCTTCCTTCTTCTTCCCCAGCTTTATATACTGAGCATGACGCCATATGGTATGGAATATCCCGTTGGGGTCAGCTGTCCTGGCTGTGCCCCCTCCCACCTTCTTGTGCACCCGGCAGAGCCTGGGGACCTGAAAAAGTCCTTGACCTGTGTAAGTGCTACTTAGCAACAACTGAAACATCTCCGCATTGTCACCACTGTTTTCAGCACAAATCCAAAACACAGCCCCATGCTAGCTACAGTGAAGAAAATTAACTCTATCCCAGCTGCAACAGTTATCTTTTGCCTTCATATTTCAGAACCTTTCTATTTTCATTGAAGTATGTTGTTCTACAGTACTGTTATACAAGTTTAAGGGGGGAGGAGGGGCTGTAAACACTGAAGCAGTATTATTGATTTTTTCTAATATGTATGTATACAAAAATCACTACTTACATAATAGCAATATAAACCTTACAAGAACACCACAGTTAGTTCTCCTGAGGAATAAATGATCATCTGGACTTAATTAACTCTCCTGGAAAACTATACACAAATAGCAAGTAGTGCCATTATAAATAATACAGAAGTAGGTGCTAATTGGACTTTGTTTTAGTATGCAGCATATTTGACTGAAAAGCTTGTTAATTACATAATAGGATGTATTTTTAATTTGCTCAAAAACAGGTGCACTTTTGAACATGCTTATTCATTTGTTCCACAAATCTCACAACCGTCTCAATCCATCATCTTCAAATTAAAGACTATTTCACATTTGTAGCTTTATCTGTGGATTAATTAATTCTAATTGCCAGGACTGTTGAGGACTATGTATTGGCAAAACCCAGAAATGATTGAATGACCACAGAAAATATGTCACTTCACTCATTGGCTGTTTTCTGTGCTTATTGGGCATAGGTATGAAACTAATTTACTAATATTTCATTGGGAAAGCAAGATGTAGGTAATGTTTACAAAAATAAGCTTCTCACAGTGCTCGAAACTACCTTGTCTTGCTGGAGATGTCTCTGACAGCTAATTCTCTTCTTTCTTATTGTTTTGATAAATAGCGCCCAAGAGTAGTCACTGATCTGATTCTTTTCTTCTTTCCTAACTTGTCAGAATAAAATCGAAATGCAAAGATTTCCTGCTTATATGCATGCCTGTGTGTTTTTTCAGAAACATTCAGATTACACATTGGTTTGTAAAATTAATCAAAACCAAACCAAACAAAACACTTTGCACCCCACCACACTCCCCCAAAAAAACTCAAGAAGAATTACATCCTAGAATATGCCATTTACATTTGTGTCTCAATGCTTTTTGCAGCAGAGTAAAAGTTAGCATCCAGGTGTCTGACAATTTAGTACAGATCTTTTCTCCTATCTGTGCCCACACTAAGCTGCAAACTCATTTCCAGTTGGGTCATTCTCCACCTCTTCTTGCTGGAGGCATTTAGAGGCTCAATTCAGTCCTTCACTGAGATACTTCTTGGTTTGCCTGTGAAATGTCAAAGGAAAAAGAATCTTTGTGAAATCAGGGAAATCATCAACAGCATGGCAAATAATTTCTTATATCTCCTTCTTTAACTTAAAATAGTAACATATTTTTATAGCAAAAAACATTGTGGACTTTCCCAAGTGGGACAGATACTGCAAAGAGTATTAACGTTTTGTTTATTGAAGAACTCAGTGCAGTTTACACTGAATACTAAAATGAACATACCTGTGATTCTTGCACATGAATTATAACTCACACAATGGTCGTAGACTATTTCCAGGTTTGTGTGAAGAATTCTCAATAAATAAATGAAAATATAAAAGCCAATGTGAGTCTGACAGTAAATCAATTCTTATAAGGAAATGTCACTTTTCTGTAGAAGGCTGGAAAGAGGCGAAAAATACCTTTCATGCTTATCTAAACACAGACTTCATAAGTACCAACTGTTTAGTGAAGGGTATGATTTCAAAACAAAAAAACTCACATCCAAAACCCAATTTCCCGCCTCTCCAGATGCTTGTTCAGCATTAGCAGCAGGAGAGTTTAATCCTTTCCCTTAGAAGATTAACCTATAGGCATTTTTTTCTGCTATATTACAGCACCTACACTGTGGCTGGTTGTAGTGTATTTATGTAACATATGGATATTTCTCTTACGCATTTAGTGACTGTAGAAGCACAAACTTTGTACCTGCCCATACTTGTTACCTAAGTCAATCCAATGCAACACACCACTTCAGGCTACTCTCAATTCTGTGCGGTAATGGTTTTTTGCATAATGGTTTAAGCTTGTGCTGTATATTTTTATCAGGCAACCAGTATGTTTTCTTCATACCTTGTTGACACAGATGTTTGGGAAAAGGCTTAGATTGTCTGTGGACATAAAATCCCTGCAGCTCTCTAGAACAAGGCAGTAATATTAACATGAAACTTCTTTGTCTGACAGAAAACATGGATAATTTTCTTCAGGGCTACTACTGGAATGACACTTGAACTACATTACTCTTAACAACTGGTATCTTTTTCACTACCATTAAGAGAACTTTCTCAATGTAAAAATGTACTTATTCCCTCCTCTGAAATTAGAGCCTTCGTATTTTTCTGGAGGTAGCAGTTCTTGCACCACAACAAGCAAGTTATCTCAGTACAACAACTTGTATATTATCAGGCAAACTAAAGAGCTAATACTGGGAACCTCATCACTATAGTAAACTCATCCTTGTCTTCCACTTTCATTCAGATCGGAAAAAGATGTCCTTTTGATAGCGTCAGCCACCCAGTATGACAGTTTCTAAGAAAACTTGAACAGGCCTTCAAAACAATGATCATATGAGGGAGGTGAGCACTTCCAGTTCTGTTTTTTTTCTGATTGGTCCCATCTCACTTAAACTGTGGAAGATGCCACGGGCTTGCTCAAGAAGTCTTTTTCACCTCTGCTTTGTGTTTAGTGTAATAAGAGCAAGAATAGCCTGGTACCCTGTGAGCACAATTTGGCAATTCTGATTGTGCCTTATACACAGTACAGCTGTTTTGTTATCCGACTGTATTTGCAGTTCATATATTTGTACTTTAGAGAAATCCATCCTAGCTTACTCACATGTTCTCTAACACTCTTATGTTCTTAGATGGTCCCATTTTTTGTCCCCTATCATGTTAGGGGTATATTTTTTCCTGCTGTATTTTTTTTTTTTAAATTTCTTGCCACTTATTAAGTTTTATGTCCTCAGTGATTGGCTGTAAAGTCACAACACTGAACTTTTAGATTACCATTAGACAATCTGTTTTCTTCCATTGCTTAAGAACTTTTTTATACCACTAAAACCATTCAAAACCCCTTTAATTTATTTTGGCAATTCATTTCAGAAACTTTCAAATCCCCAAGTAACAAGCGCTCTTCTAAAGATTCTTATTGCTTCTCAAATCTCTTTTAACAGTGATTTTACAACAGTGTTCCAGCTCTCCTCTATATTTGTCTTTGTATACTTTGTAATTTTTTTCTCTTTTTTTTCATTATTACCCTAACCTGTAATTAAGTTCCTTTGCTATAGTCACATCATCATTTCTACTTTTAATTCATTCACTACCCAGCCAGGCAGGCATTGTTTTTTGCATTGTAACAACAGTTCCTTGGCCTCTCTCATGATTATATTGTGGTCTCAAGTTGAGACTTCAGTTTTGACTGCAGAAGAGTCTTGATGAACTTTGCTTTTCAAATTCTGCCCTATAATTATTTTTAAATGATCCCCTTTTAATTTATGTATGGAGTTGTTAATTTAGTCTTTTATGTTAACTTTACTTTTTCCATTTTGTATCAACATCTTCAGTAGTACCTGAGATTACTGGATGCAGTCCTGAATTTCTCAGACATTCTTTGATGCCCTTGAAAGTTCATTTGTTTCAACTGGTTTCTTATTGTGGCAAATCTGTCTTTTCTCCTTAGTATTCTCTTTAAGCAAGTAATCCAACATGCAGTAAATTCCCCATTACTTTTTTTTTTTTATTTCTTGGACATTGCAACGAAAAACAGGTACATGATCAATCTGATTAACAGCAAAGAAATTACTGCATATCATTCTGTGAATATTGTTATGTGGAAGAACGGTGATATAATGTAGTAGCATGCAGTTATTCATTGTGTTATGAATATATATTCCTTTTTTCTTTAATATTACAGTCTCCCAGGATATCTGTGATCATGAGAGGTAAACTAACTACTTGCCACAGAATGCATCTTTTATTCCATTACCTATTTTTGGTGAGTACATATTCATGGATAAAGTTGATATTTTTGCAAATGTTTTTTGTTTGTAGACAACAGATTGACCACCAGTGGATTCAGAAGAGATATCGCCTATCATTTGACACACTTTCTTCCTTTTTTCTTTTTTTGCTTGATTGACTTTTTCCCTACTATAAAATAGTGAGATTTTGTTATATGTGAAAGATCCAATTTGTAACCATTTCCTGTACTACTGCCATGTATACACAACGCTCTGCAATTGTTCTACTCTACTCAGGAGTGACCCTGACTTAAAGGAGAGCAAAATATTGAGTTTCCACAGTTTTCCAGAGTTCACCCATATAAGCATTTCTGTTTCTCCAAAGCTTAGAAGCTCTGCTTATTAAAAGTTAAAGATGAATAATCTTATGGTTCATTCTGCAGTCTTGGCAAACAGTAGATTTGTCTTCAGATTTATCACTGAGCTTCAGACTACTCAGCTTGGGAAACCCTATTGGCTTAGTACAGGCCTTACGCTTGGTAGTTTTTCTAAAATAAAATAGTGGGGCAATATAAGATCTTTTCTGAAATGATATACTACTGGTGTCTTCAATGATAAAACATCTGAATTTTATATCGCTGCTGTGCATAAGAAGAGCTCAGTTAATTTACTCTTTATCATTCTTTACATGACAGTTCTCTGATTCGTTTATGAAACAGCAAAGGTACAGACCCCATATCCCACTGAAAAAAGACTGAGTTATGCCTCTGAATCACAGAATTATCACAGCATATTTTGTTTGCGTGCATGGGTTTTAATAGAACAAATTGAAAAAGAAATTTGGAATACATAACCAAAATAAATTAGCCCTTAATTTCAACTATGACCTATAAATTTTTCATATTATACGAAATAGTTGACATTCCATTTCTAGCATTATATACATAATTTCTATCCAAAGTTATGCAAAATTCATTCAGAACTACTGATTAGACTTGCCAGAGAGCAGCAAAAGGTAAAGTGCTTCTGTGGACTTTTAAGTATTTGATTACTTTATAAAGCTTTCAAAAGATCTTTGAACTTAGTCTTCTTTCCTCCTTATTATTTATGATTGATTCAATGCCTAGAAAATGATTTCACTCTTTCTTTTACCAAAACATTTACAGAATGGTTAAATAACATAATATGGCCTATGCTGTACTTATGTCAAACACCATCGGACAATTGTTAATGTTGTAACTCATTTCCTGAAAGCATTTTTTTCCTGTAGAAGCCCTCCTTGTTACCCTTCATGTCCCTTGCCAGATTCAGCTCCAGGCAGGCTTTGACTTTCTAAACCTATCCCTCAGGCTTTGAGAGTGACTTTATATTCCTTCTGGAAACTCCAGCTTCTCTACACTTCCACCTTCATATTTGAGTATTTTTCAGGAGCTCCTTACTCCTCAAGCCCTGTGCCATCTTTGCTTAATTTTCTTTTTCTCAGGATAGACCATTCTTGAGTTTGGAGGAGGTGACCCCTGAAAATCAACTAGCTTTCCTGGACACCTCTTCTCTCCACAATTGTATTCCATGAGAGCCTTCCAAGCAGGTCCCCAAAGAGGCCTAGGCCTACCCTCCTGAGGCTCAAGGCTGTGATTCTGCTTTTTGCCTTTCTTTCCTGCCCCATGCCAGGATTTTGAACTCCACGATTTCATAAGCACCGCAGCCAAGGCTGCCACAACCTTCTGATCTCCCACCAGTATTTCCTTTTTTGTAAGTATCAGGTCCAGAAGAGTACCTCTTATCATCCCCTCCTTGACCATCTGTGCCAGGAAGTTGTCATCAAAGTACCCAACCACAACACTATCCGTGTTGGTCTGCCCATTAATCCTGAGCTGTTAAGTGGCTAGAGCTGCATGCATTCCAGCTGCTCTTTCACATGAGGACAACTCCCTTGCTTCACTTTCCCAGCCTGTGCTTCCTACAAAAACTATATCCTCCCACTGCAGCACTCCAGTTGTGTGACCTATCCCACCACTTCTTTCATCTCAAAGCAACCACAGCACACACGCCTCCAGTTTCTCCTATTTGTTCCCCATGCTGCATGCCTCCGTGTATGGTAGTTCAGAGAGGAAACCAGTCATGTGCCCATCTCCAACAGAGATTCAACTCCTCCTCCACATCAAAGCTCTAAGAAAAGCTTGGAAAAGCTCCTACAGTACTACCTTAATGGAAATTAATTTGTAGACATGCAGATATCACCATTGACAGAGGAGCAGCAACAGGAAAAGGTAATAATTGGGCCTGTTGAAGAATCTCTTCATTCTTCTCATCTCTACCCAAATGCTTTTGAAAACAATTTTTTTTTTCCCCAGAACAGGGCAGGATATTATCCCTGTGGATGACAGAATGACCATTTGGTGCAAAGGTAGGTCATGTGGGTGGGGGTGCTAATGTTCAGCACTGTGAGTAGAAAAGATTCTTTTTACCTCTTAATCCTCCATGAGAATTAGGATGCAGGTTCAGCAGGAGAATGACTGGATTCAAGTCCGCAGAGGAAAGGGGCCAATTAGCAAAACTGGAGGCAAAGAGTGGATATTTTCTTCATAAAGTTCTGAAAGGTGGTTTTTTTTTTCCCTCCAGTTTTTTTCAGAGTACATAAGCATTTTCCTTACACCTATTTGAAAACTCCAAATATCTGACTTACTAGGGGAAAAAAAGGAAACAGATTCCTTTCCAAAAAATAACGTAACAGTATATCAAAGCCTGAGTGAGATGTGAAATTATAACAATTCAAATTAAGCTTTATTTCCTTAGTATTTTTTCCAAGACTTCACATTTAATTTATACTTGTGTTTTGACAAGACCAGCTTCAGTGAACCAGTCATTTCCTCAGAACTCTTTTTTCTTTTCTGACTTAATTCCATCTGCCTTTTCTCTGTTGATTGTTATGCTTCCTTGCACCTAATTTCCACATTGAAATTCTAAAATACTTACATTTATATTAAAAAAGGTATTAATTATTAAAAAGAATTAATTTCAGGAATATTTCACCCCTAACACATTATCTATTACTTTTTTTCTGAGGACTTTTACCATAATCCCTACATTCCAATCATCTACACATCCTAGCTGATCTGAATGTCTTTGTGAGAAAAGTTTGTTTTATTTTGTTGGTAAAAAGTATGCAGATTTAAGCCAATAACTTATTATGCAGTAGCAAGAGAAATAATAGACATAGTGATTTCTTCTCTACCCAAGCATAATTGGGATGCCTCACTGCAGTGCTGAAGAAATTCAGACTATAATATGGCACAGTTATTTGCAAAAAGTCCCACACCTGATACCTTCTCTTAAAATCAGTGTGTTCTGGGTGTGACAAAAATGTATTGACAAATTACTGTCCCATTTGTTCTATGGCATATTGGCCCCTTTCCTGTCTTCTACTTCCTCTTTTTATAGAGTTTAATGTTCTCTGGCATGCCTAGCATAAATCTCCAGTCATTAGGGGCAAAAGCTGATTATTTGTGTCTTTCTGCAAATATCATATGAGCCTGAATACAGGAAAAGGGTATGTTTTGACAACTCTAATTGTACTAAGAACTTTTATTCTGTACATTCCTCTGGAGCTGACAGAACTATTCAGGTGTACAGTACAATACAAGCTGGTGGGGGGAAAAAAAAGAAGAATGTAAAATAAAATTTTCATTTCTCAAAGTGGGGCATATTTTGTAGAAATATTTTTTGCATTTTTACCAAGAAAAATATAAATACACATTAAGTATGTAAAATTATGTATCTAAGATTCTTCTTTCTCCTTCAAAGAAACAGCAAGATCTTTACTACAAGTACTCTTCCTTTCTTTATAGAGACCTGTGACGGCCAATATAATGATGCTGTAAAAACAATATTGCATGCAGTAAGGAACCTTATTTCACCATATTCTCTCTTAGAGCTACATATTCCGATCAACACCTACGTATTTATACAGTTACAACATGCTTATGAATCTTCTGAATTAACATTACAGACATTTGCTATTAAATTACATCCCTAACCTAAATATCTAATTTTTCAACTTCATATGGGTTTATATTAAATCTCCTCTCTTTGTTACAGTTACCATTTCAATTCTTAGCACTAATTCTGCCAGTGAGTAGACCGTCTTAAAGAAAAACTACAGAGAAAGCAAACAAGAAGCTCTTCATAATCTTAAAGCTAAACTTGTGCTCATTGACCAGCTAGTCAATTTGTCTTCACTCATGCAACACGTTGCTAATGACAGCTGTATTTACTTTTCCTTGAATTTAGAAAGCTTCTGATTTAAATAAAGGTAATTTGGCTGATGCTGGAAAACATAATTCTGTGCATCATGTACAGTATTGTGTGGTCATTGCTGTTCACAGCAGCACAATTTATTAATGCACATTAAGCTTTAGTTTCTTCATTAGCTTCTCATTAATGTTTACTGCTAGTTCCCAAATTCTTCATTCCCTATGCCATTGTTACAACTTAGTATTTGCTCTGAGCTTGTCCAACAGCATACTTCCGTCAATGAAGATCTTTAATTTACTGCAACACTCTAGATAAGAAATTCTATTTCTATCATGGTACTCTGGTAATACTTATTACTCTAGTAATAATTTCTACTACTGTCTCTGGTGATATTATCTGCCATTGATTTATAGGTGTCATAGTAGTATCAGTTTTCTTTTCTCTAGACAACAAGTAACATGATTTGATTTGATCTAATGGATCAAAACAGATTTCACAGACTTTGCCATTACTCTTTTAATAAATGACTCTAAGATGTCTTTGAAAAAGGTTGGTAACTACAACAGGTGCTTTTTCCTTATTCATTTGCAGAAACAGCATTAGATATTAGTTTGAACTATACTATTAATACAACAATGACTTCTATATTTATATATATGTTGCAATTCCTTAGAAGGATTTCCTGAATCCCTGCTACCCTGTAACTACCCAGAAACATATCTTACATGCTTACTTACATGTAGATCTTTGGCCATTAAGCACATATTGTAACAAACTATTTTCTAGAGGACAACTACAATGATTTATAGAGGTATATACTCTTTTTTACATGTTTACTATTCTCTTTATTTCTTTGGTAGCTAAATCTGGATTTAGATGACTAATATGACTAATATTTTATATTGTTAATTGAAAAAAATTTACAGATATTTTTGAATTTAAGAAAATTATTTTCACACAGACCATGTAAATGGATAATAGGGTCTGTTTGCAAGAGTTAGTGCAAGAAGAGTTCTTAAGAATTTTTGCTTAAGAGTATCAAGTACAGGAAGGTTGAGACTCAAACTTTACTCCCTTTCTTTTCCAAGGCAGATTTCCCTTTGGCTTTGAGAAGACCAATGTGTTGTGACAGTCAGCAATAAATACTTATAAAAACAAAACTGGACCATAAATATAAGGAGTAAGTGCAGGAAGACAAAACACCTCTTAACACACCTGTCTACAAAGTACATTATGAAAACCATATCCTGAGATTTCATTCATACGCTTCCACTGAGTTTTAGTTTCACCTAGTTCACACTGTAAAAGCTGAAAACAACAGTGCAAGTCCTGCAGACTCACCTATAGGTGTATTCTTTTCTTGCTCAGTGCCATGCATCTCAGCATTTGCTTACCTTATATCACTACCAAGAGTATATGCACATCAAAGAGCTTAATTTATAAAGGAGCAGCAACAGAGCATGGGCTGGAAAGAACAGTTTTAAAATTCAGAACAAAGTCTCAGAGCTGGCAGTTGGAAGAGCTATTCCTCACTGCCTGAACAAAGTGAAGTTAGAAATTAGTTTTTAAAAATACTAGGAAATTAAAGACACCATCATTTTAGACAGTACTTTTACTAATAGTTGAGCATATTTATACTTATTTAAATGTCTCCTGTGGAAAAATGTCTATTGTGTTTATTTTAGAAACAAGGTTATCGGAGATCCAGGCAGTCAGGGGAAGAGTCCAGCTAGGCATTCTCTGTCCTCGTTAACTCTCCAGCTATGTGATATCCACATTCATTGTGCCATACAGAGATGAGGGTCAAACCTGTCATCCCTCAATTGCATGGCATTTTAAAGGTTTTAAAAAAGGGTGTCAATAGCTTTATACTTCAGGAAACAAGGAGTTGAGACTGCAGGTTGACCTGTATGTCCTCACCTGGGTTTTTGACAGTAATTCAGAGATTGTTTTTTAGCTTTCCTCAGAAAAGCATCCATCTATGATAAAACTGATGACAAGGCATTTCAGGCAGAGTTGATGAAACAGCAAAACATGGTTTCACAGCAAGATAACTGAAGCAGAAATTTTCCAGAAATTTTGCTATTATGCAAGAATCATGTACTAACAGAGAAAAGGGCGATACTGTTCTCTCCACATACCTTCTTCCTCACCAAAATACAATGAATTCCACTTTCTTCCTTAATTTTCAGAATAATAAATTAAACTATATTTCTCGTCTGAAGCACAGAAGGGTAAATCTGATTCACCACTGAAGTAAGTATCACTGACTTCACTTGAAGTACTCTAAATTTCACTGTTATAAATTATGTCAACTCCTTGCTCTCCAACAATAAGAGGGCTTATTTAAAATTAGTTGGAAAACTTGTACCTCATTGAAATTATATTTTCAAAAGCAGAGTAAATCAATTACAGGTGTTCAAAGTGCTCTGGTCTTGTTCAGAGAGAAGACTGACCTCCAATGCTTTTATATGAAAATCAAGATTTTGACAAATATGTTTCAGTAGAACAGGTGGAGACACATTTACTGTGGCTGAAAATCTTCAGAATATGTAACTTGCATTCAATATTCACAAAAAGTAAAGACATTTAATACAAAATTAATAGTTATTGTAATGATATATGTCCATGTCTTTCTTGTACTGTGGAGCTCAGAACGGGACACGGTAATCAAGGTGTGGTTTCAACAGTGATAAGTAAAGGGGAAGGATCACCTCCCTCAAGCCGCTGGCAACAGTCCTCCTAAACCATCCAAGAATAAAATTAATTGTAAAATATCAGGTCAAATAAAATTTTCTCTTGAGTGTTTTATATAAATTTTCATTTAAAATATTTTTATAAATAATCACCTTTATTTTCTACTTGAAAAAAAATTTGGCAGAAATCTTTCCAGGTAAAACTGTTCACCATCTTTAGAGACAGTAGACCAGAAGATGATAATTCAGTGTTAATACAAGCAACAATTTTTTAATAAACTAGGATCTTAAAGTTTTATTTTCTTTTTTTTTTTCCCAAAGTTTGTTATAGGATATGGACATTTACATTCACACTTCGGGAATAGCTAGAATTGCAGAACACATTCTGCTGTTCATTTAACCTGGGAGAATATAAATTATTTCCTAGGATAACTTCATTAATTAAAGTGCTTAATATTCCTTGATCCTTTAGATCTCTAGCATCCCAAGGTATTACAGCTGTATCCATCAGACCAGAAAATATTAGTACTACTGAAAAACTTTGGATGGTCTTTTGTAAAAGAATGAAGTATTCATTTATTTTAAACTTTCGCACTTCAGAGATCAGAGTTTAGGAAATTCCTCCTCCTCTCCAAGAAGGAAGCAGGGGGCTGGAAAATTGTGCACTCAAAATACATGTAAATGACTGTTAGCAAAATCCATAGCATCCATGATAAACTACATAACAAAATATGACTGGCTGAAAGTAATTTCTTTTTGTTTTATCCCTTCATGTTGCTTTTACAGATTTTGGCAGCTTATATTATTAAGAATACATTTTCTCTTCAGTTAATTTAAGTAATTTAAAGATAACATTAACACACACCCCCTCCTCCCCAGACACACACTCAGGGTAATGCTAGCATTGCTAATAGAATAATTAGAGATCAAGGTGACTTGGCAATAGTTCAAGCATATAAACCCAATGAGAGAGAAAATCAGATTCAATAAGTCTGGTCAGGGTGAGATAAGGTCCTTAGTACCTAGCCTGGTGCAAAAAACCCACAAAGAAATAAGAAAAACAAATAATGGGCAAACACACAACCCCTCCCACCCAAACAAACACAGCACCACAAAGCAAAAAAAAAAAAGAAGCCCGAACAATCCTCATAATTAATAAAGGGCAGTAGATAACATTGCTGTAATAGGATTAAGAATCTGATGATAGCATAACTACCAGTTATGCTTTTCAGAGGTTGCCCATTGGTTTCTTGAAAGCTCTCGACCCTGCCCCACAAAAAAAGTGTATAGCACATAGAAGTTTTAGTTTTCTCACTACACTCAAGGAACAGAAAATATAACATAAGCCACATCTGGCAGTTATGACAGAATATTTTTGCTGTCACATGCATAGTGCAGGTTTATTCACATGAATTTTATTTTTTTCTTACCTGCTATGCATAAAATGACATTTCCCTTCAATAAGACTAGAAAGAAACATTTCATCTGAAAAACATGAACAAGTCCTATTATAGAAATGAACAATGATGTCTTAAGGACCTTATTTTATCACATTGTAATGAAATTGTTTTATTTTTGGAGTGATAGAAAGTGTCATAACAGTAATTGCAAATAGCATTTTTCAACTCTACAATATTAAAAGAAAGGAAATAACATTTTCCTTTATACTGCTCTGTTGTTTTCAGAAACAAGTAAAATCCATGTATGAAAAAAAGACAAAAATAATTTGTTGTTTCTGCTATTAAGAAGGAAAAATATGACTTTATCTGACCATCCTTATGACACTTATTGTTTTTCTACAAGCTTTACCTTGTTGTCTAAAGTATCTGATATCCCACTACTTCCAGATTACAATATATATTTTAAAGCATTTTCTTCTGTCTGAAAATCAGACTTGAATAGTTTTGAGCAATTTTTTTTCTCTTCTGAAAAATCACCTGTAAAGGTAAAATGTGGTGTAATTTGCACAAAGGAATTTTCTTCCTGATTACATCAAATAGTGAGCACCTTCTATCCTGTAGCCCATTTATACATTTACAATAACTAATTTCAACTGTCTGTCCTACCTTTGGTTGATCTTGCTGTTAAACTAAAGCCCTATGTTTTGAATATAAACTGCATTATAAGTGCACTGTTTGAATATAGTATTTTGCCTATTTGCCTTCTGTATTTTAGTGTATAAATAATTATTATAAGCACAACCATCATGTTCCATGTTACTAAACAGAGAAGGAGGTAGTTTAATATCACATAAAGAAGAAAATATTCCTCTTTTCTGTTCAATTCTACCTTTTGGAGATGCAGATTTTTTGAGGACAATTCATTTAGTGTATCTCCTCCAAATATTGACTAGAATTTACATATCTCATTTCAATTTCATCTCTTATTATAAGTTAATGTCCATCTTTTGCATAACTAGTCCTCTTTCCTCCTAGGAGACCTGTCCTCAGCAGCTGAGGCTGGCCTCACACTTACGGAGATGTGATATGAAGTTTGAGAGGCACCCCATCCATTAATTCTTTGCAGAGGTGCATTTAGTATAACAACGGGGGGGACGGACGGACGGACGGGACACACAGAGAGAATGGCATATTTCGAGATCCTGTTTGTTCCTGCACTTAAAACCATTTCCAAAGGGAATGCAAAAGCCAGTGCATATGGCACAAATGTAATTCTGGACAGAGCTTGCATATGAATTACAACACAGAGTCAATACCACCATCTGTCCAAAAACTCCTTTCTGATCTCCTTGCTTGAAATGCAACAGAATCAGGGAAAGCATGCAATGCCATGACAGAAACAGAACAAAGCAGCTGGCTCTTCACTGTAATAAAAAATGAAGTTAAAAAGAGGTGCTTGATAACAAGCCTTCAGATCTAAACTCTAATTGTTCCTCAATTATCACCTAGTCATTGACTGAATTTCTTCCCCAACCCTCAGCTTAGCTCTATGACTATCAAAGCTTTTGCTATGATGATGAATTTTGGCTCCGGTTTCCCAAAGAGAAAAAAAAAAAGAAAGAATGCCCTAGAACACCTATGAACTAATTAAAAATATGTCCAGCTGGTACCTTTGATTTAGAACATCTTATTCCACAAATAACCATAGTGCAGTCAACTAGCTGCTAATGTATTAAGGTATAATTCTTTATAAAAAATGGCCAATTGTGATTTGTTGAACTAAACACTGTTTTCTGATAAACATTAAATTATTTCAGTCTACGAGAAGTGAACTACCTTGTATAAAATAAAGTCCATATCCTCCTGCTACAAACATTTATCACAACTCCAACCACAAAGGCCATTAAATAATCAGCTGGCCCTAACATAAAGACATTTAACAAGTGACCTAACTTTTCAGTCACGTGGGTGTCACACAGTCTGTCTTGTTGTTTTTCCAATGGTTAGAATGAATTAGAATTCTGGTCTTTATGCTGTCTGAAATTATGTCCTGTGAATCCACGAATGGTCTTACAAGTCAAAGCAAAGGTCTCGTGTAACTAGAATGCTTTTCCAGTAATGTCCTAGAGCTGATACTTGGAGGAGGTTAAGAAACAAGTAAGCAGGTAGCAATACTTCCCCTAAAGATAATCTTATACTCTAAAAGTTCATGGATCAGAAAGACCAGCTCTTGAAATACGTCCACATTACTTCTCAGAACAAAATATCTTAACTATTTTGGATACACTTCAAAATTTTGGGGTTCTTCTCTGTAGTTTTAGAGGCTTATCCATGGAGAGTTTGTCACCCCCCCTTCAAAGATTATCCCTCTGAAAAGTATCAGTATACAGAATTATTAAAGCTTCTTCACAAGATATAGTTGTTTAACTAACAGTTAAGGAATTAGGAAGACATGTAAATACCAAATTATTTGGTTATATGAAGACCTTTATAACCACTTTATTAGACCTTAAGCTACTTATTCAGCTCACTTCCTGACCAAGCATTATTTCCAGTAAAAGTCTAACCAGAAAAAGATTATTCCGAAAATGAAAAATTCTTATCTACTTAAAAGTTTCTGATAGAAGTCTCTTGCACATGTGATATAGACAGGATCTAAGCACGTGATCTAAGTGGGATTACATTTTAAATAAATGTATGTGTTATTTAGATTCAAAATTATCCTGGGTAACACCAACATTTGAACACTTATAGCAGACGATGTTAAAGAAACAGAATCTGTACTGCTTTTTAATTTGTTGGAAATTTAGTAACACAACTAGAATCTTTAACAAACCAAATTTATAATTTTTGTAAAGACACTTTTGCAGAGGAAAAATAAAAGACCTGAAGAAATATTTGGTTCACATTTCCTTCCTTAAATAGACTGGTTTTATGTCTGTATTAGTATTTGTTTACCTTAAATCTGTATGATAGGTATTAAGGGTAAAATCAATATTTTTGCTGGTACATTTTGATTGACAAGAAAGATGGACAAGAGTTGAAAGTAGCTTTTCAAGTAGCTTAGCAAAGTATGACAAAAATCTGCATTTCCAAGTTGAATTAAGTTGAAAAAAAAATCTCCTGCATCTTCATATTCCATATAATTATTTCTAAATTATTTTGCCAATATAGTGAAAACTAAGAAAGTACATTGCAACAAGGCCACTACAAAGCAAATAAAATAGCAGACAATTATAAATTACACTGTGTGGCAAGTGCAGCTGCATTAGATTTAAGGGAAGGGGGAATAGAACTGGAAGAAAAATCAAAAGAAATAGTCACGTAATCTGAAATTTACAGTTCACTATCAATCCAATATATAAACATCCCTTTCAAACGATGTTGTCCCCTCAGGGAGCAAGGCAGGATGTTCAGACTTCCTTTGTGTTTACATTAGACAGCTCAAATAATTGGCTATTTATTAAAAAAGGTCATCTTAAGACCTTAAATTAGGGAATAGGAACTTAGTAAACAAGCCTACCACAAAAGCTGCTTAAAAAAAAGTAAATCTAAAGATGAAAAGGCACTGGAAAAGTGCTGGGGCATGACGGGGTTCTATGGAGGTATCCGATCATCTGCAAGATTTTGTATTGACTGGGCTCGTGAACCTTCAAGATAGACAGGGAAAGATAAAAATACCCTTCCAGAGGAAGCCAACTGCATAAGAAAAAATCAGACACTTGAAGATTTCCCAGTCACCCCTACAAATCTTCCAGAGTTGATACTATTCTGTGCTCAGGATTATCAAAGGATTTGGGAAAAGCTAATTTATTCTCTTGCTATAAAGAATACATCGACCTATGAGAATCTGTGGCTTGACTTGATAGTACAAGTAGCAGACCTGGAGCTGTAAGACATCTGATGTATTGATTCAGTGCTTGCTAGGGAAACAATGCCCTTACAAACAGTGTCTTCCAGACTGCTACCAGACACTGGCAAATGTGACTGAATTTTGCACCTGCTCAAAAAATATCACTGAAAGAAGACAAGCATACTGTTAGCTGACCCCGAGCAAAGAAAACACAAAGGTCAAGTGCTATAAAATATGAAGCACTTTTCATGAGATACAGAGTGTAGACCTTAATGTAACTTCCAGATGCCAAACTCCTCTCTAGGACAGGACTTATATGTCTGAATATAAAGCATGCTGTTAAAAATGTCCATCTTCCTTTCCATTGGGAAGTAAACTGTTAGTGGCACATATATGTGTTTTCATAAGTATTATTGGAGGATGCACAATAAAACTGCAGATACTCTGAGAAAGGGGTATGTAAAAGAGAAACACAGTGTGCTTTCTTGTAGATAAATCCAAGACCACAGTAAAATTGGCTCTGTTCTGCCAATGAGCAACTGTGTGGGTATGGACACATTGCATTCATCACTACTTCATAACCGTTCCACTCTTTCCCACTGTCCCTAGACAGATTATTAGCTCTTAAGAACAAGGAATGGCAATTGCCATTATAAATCTTGATCGATGCTTTTATTCATAGATGTCAGCATGCTTTGTAAAAGGAGATGAAAGTCAGCATTTGTGACACAAAGTGGGATGAAAGGGATTTGGAAGAAGTTGCACTTGACACTATCCAAGTCTCCTGGTTTCAATTCAAATGCATTATCCACCAAATATGCAACAATACATTTGAACACTAGTTAGTATACAGGACTCCTATTCCTGATGGGGCCTCTAAAGGTAAATGGATATAATCAAGAATAGATCACCGAAACATATAAATTAAGCAGTTAAAAACTCAAACCAGCAGTAGTTTATGGCTATATGCTGTGTCCAGAACTTGATGGGTAAGCACGCAAAGACATTAGAACGCTGCCTGGAAATACAAATCTGGCCTTGGTTAGTTGACCAATTATGTTGCAGCACTTATAAATGATTTACATTACGGGATCTGCAAGGAACTCTGCAGAGTAACAGCATGTGACATTCTATTACAAAACTAACATTTAATTAGCTGCCTGGAACCTGACTGATGATCAAACATGCTCATATATTTAAAATTAAGTCAATATAAAAATCAGTATAATTTCACTCAAGAGGATGACATTGCTATTATGAAACCTTTCTGCTTTAAACCTGATTGAGACCATGGAAGATAGTCTTAATGTCAAACTTTTTTGCAATGCTGGTTAGCCATTATACTATTTTTGTGTGTACATACCATACATACTCCAGAAATATTTTTTTAATTTACTTTTGAAATTTATTTTGTTTCATTCCAATGTCAAGAGTTTGAATAAATTACATATGTGAAACAAAACTGCAGAAATGTCTTGTACTTTAAAATGAAATTTATTTTTCTAAATTGAAAAATAAATCTTAATATACAAAATATCAGTTCTTGTTATTATGTTTCCTGATACACTTCTTAACTCCTCCTGTTAGATGTTTATCTATTTTTTTGTCTTTACCCACAAAGCTCATCATAGGTCATGTTGCTCATTCTCCAGTTGCAAAGATATGTCCATATATATTACTCTATCCAGGGAGGTATGCAGTTAGTCTGTTCTAAAAGACTTCTGCACTGAACTCCCTTAAAAATTCAGTTAGGAACAGTTTAGTTTTTAAGCTCTATACATACCTATATATCTCCACTGAACCTAAAAAAAAATCAGAAATACCAAAAGAAAAAAAGCACTCTGAAGACTTCAAATAATTTTCTTCAAACTCAGGAGATTTAAATTGTTTCTTTAACTAAAAAGAATCAAACTATGAGAACATTATCTGATCTGAAATATTTGAGGTCCAGCAGTCACTAAAATTTGACCCTCTTGGAAATAATCTGGAGGATATCAAAACCTCAGACATACCTGTACAGTTTGAATGGATTTCAAACCCTCAGGTATACTCCTGACTGGAGGACTAAAATTTATTCGGGATGGTACTGATCATGAGACATTCTGTGAACCTTGTTTAGCAGGATCAGATCTTACTCCTTATATTTGACTATAGCCCCTTCTACTACAAAACTTTGAGAAAAAAGGTAATTACTGAATAAATAAACCAACAGAAATTCAACCTATATGAAATGTTCAGTTGTAAACATCTGGCATTTTTTATTGCCAGTTCCATCCTGCTATCAGTTAACATAATAAATATGAAATAAGATGATGAATTATTATGCTTCTTACTATGTTTTATACATGACTCTGTTGTGAGCTGACTTCTGAAATGATTACACTTCAAGTGAAAATTATATATTTCTATTTTAAATTCTGCCAATAACAGTGATGTCAATGATGTCTGTATAGAAAAATATATAAGAATTAAAACGGAATTCTCAATTTATACCATAGTTACATTTTCACCATAATTTAGGAAAGAGAAATAAAAAATGGCAATGAAAGAAATAATGAATGGCAACAAAATGAGCTAATCCTGTTATCCAACAACTCTTATCCAACCTGTTAATTAGAACTCTAGCAACCTGTCAAAAGAAGGAAGGAAGTAAATAACCCTCTACCTCCTCAGAGGTTTGGAAAGGCCCATCAGAGAACTTAAAGCTGGAGAAATTAAGACTAGCTACTGCCGCAGGTCTCAAAGCCTGAGAGGATCCTTGGACAGGTGTGCCAGAGCTGGGAGCTGGGAGGGTCCAAGGCTCAGGGAAAGGACTGAAGTAAGGAGAGGTCAGCCAGACAACGCTGGTCAATCAGCGGCAAAATAACAAAAACTGAAAGGAAAACTTCAGAGTAGGTATTTCATAGCAGAGCTAAATGGGTGTGGAGCCTTGTAGCCCAGTAAGTTTGTTTATTGCTGTTGCTTGCAACAGACTGTTTTATGACAGGCTTCCAAACCCATCCGGGATGGGATGGGTCTGCCAGAAGATTTCTTTTATCCTGTGACAGCAGTTGCCTAATAACTAGTTATCTAATGTTTATCTGAGTACATAAAAGCACTGTGCCCTTTACTTTGGCACCTTGATATGACATTCTTAAAAAGTAAACATAAATTCCACAGCAATACCCTTTACTAAAAAATTAATAGCTCCATATTTTGTGTGTCTTTTTTCCCCCCCCCGCACCAGCAGCCATGCCCTTGCTGTGCTGGAGGCATAGGCTTGTCAAGACACAAGAAAGCACCAACCCAAGAACTGCAATAAATTTTTAAGCATCCTCAGCAGCAATGCTCCTTGGAGCTCTCATGCACAGGAGACAATATTTTGGGTTTTTCCACAGCAAGTAAAAATATCTACATATGAATTCTGAAAGCTTTTGATATTCATATGTAGATAACAGAATGTTATTTCTAATTAACTTAACACAATCAAGGACCGTACAGTTCAACAAAGAATATTCTCAGCACTGTGTGAAGTAAAACAGAAACACCAACAGCAAGTATTAGTGGCTTAGTAGTCACTGTAGTCAGTGGCAAAGCTGAATCAATAATCTTCTGGATCCTCCAGAACGTAATTGCTCTCAATTGTTTATATCAATGACAATGAATTCTGACATAATGTTCTTAATGACTTCCCATTTCTGCTGTTTTATCAAAGAAATCAAGAGTTCTGGGTGCAGATTTATTAAACTTTAAAGCACTGCAATTCTTGATTAAAGGCAGTTGCATTTTTTTAACCGATGTGACAACATGAAATATTAGGTTTTTATGCGTGCTCAAAAATTAAATGTTAGACCTTGGTTCAGGTGTCACAGTACTAAGCAAGGCAGCAAATACATACCCTCAAAATTATGATCGTTAAAGCTTAAAACGTGCTTTATACACAATAATGAAATAGAATTTAGTGAAATTTATAAGGAAACGATGACAAAATCCACTCTCAGTCATCACTGTCACTATTTGAATATAAAATTAATTAGTACCAATACCACAGCTTTGGCCTAATTTAACTTAAGGACCATGTATTCTGTACCTGGATCTGTAAAGTCCAAAGAAGATTAATCTTTTGAGGGACTTTTTAAGTATAAATCACTGAGAGGGAATTTTGCATGCATGCTAATCAACAACTAAATAAGATGCAACATGTAACAAGCAGAAGTTTCTATTTTACTCAGAGGTTTTCTGTGACTTTTTTTTCTAATTAACTCTGCATCTGTTTAGATACTTTTTATTGATTCTTGCATCATTATTCTAAGGATTTCATAAATGGCATTGGATCTATCATAACGATTGTGCCAGAATACCTTATTGCAGCTACAATGATGTATTAGTTCATACTACATTGTTTTTCCTCTGGTTTCTAATAATATTTTTCATTTAATTTATTTTTAATTTATTTCTAGTATGTGTTTGTGCAATATAGAAATAATTACTGGTGCACAGTGTTGCACTGACCACTTGGTCACTTTTCAGTGCAAAAACTCATTAACATATTTCAGCTAGTTTGGCTAGTTCAGCTGTAGGTATAAGAATAGTAATTTCTTTCTTAAACTCTAGACTCCTCGAAACCTCTTGTTCCAGGTCATACTTTTGTCCACAGCTCTTTCCACGCAAATATGGAAAATTCTATCTGTAAGCGTGAGTATTCACAAGTGCTGAACCTCATTCATTATTATGGTGTGTTCACTACTGACACACCATGACCTATTCCTCAGAATTTTCAGAAGCCTGGAATTTCAGGTTTTGTCAAAGAACTAGCATTCTTTGTAAAAACGGTTCTGCAAATACTAAAAAATCCACCACTGCTATGTCCATATGCGTCCTTACCACCGATCATACATATTTTAACTCAGGAGTACCTTCTCTAGCAGGGACGCTCTAAAAAGATATAGAGATTCTGAGAAATTCTATTTATTTTTATATTCTTTTGGTCACAAAATCATTTTGTCTTCCTCTGAGAAAACTTTGTAACCTACGCATTTCCTTATTTATTCATATTCCTATTCATTTTCCTATCTATTCATACCTGTTAATTGAACTAAATCATTGCAGCATCCTATTTACAGCATCTGAACTTTTCTAATGGTAATAGGAAAAATTTTATTTGTCAAACAAACTTCTTGGCCCAGGACAAGAGAGGTTTATTTTCCAAGATAGGGTGCATAGGAAAACTGTAAAAATTGAAAGTGACTTGAGAAATGTAGAAATCCTATAGAGAGGCAAAGACAAGTGACTATTGCCTAAAATCAAATGAAAGTCAGAGATCATTAAATCTGTTATATTTTAATCAACTAATTTTGAAATATTTCCTATAATGTTACAGAATATATGAAGTTATTCTAAGAAAAACAGAGACAGCTCAGCCGAGATAATTTATAAACTAAAATTACCTGTAGAAAACAGAAATTGTTATAATATTACGATCATACAAAAAAAGGCTATAAAACACAACACAGTTGGGTCCTAATGTCTCTGAATGCAAAATGTCATAACATATTAATTCACTCATAATTTAATGTGGTACACAGAAAAAGTGCTTCATTATTTGATGTCCACCAGAAAAGGATTGAATAATAGGAAAAAAACCTCAGCTTTACAATATGTGTAGATGACAAAAATCAAATGCCACAACTCATAATCATAAAATGGTACAGATTTATTGACTCATGTTCTAAGATATTATTAGTGCAGTGTTTGATATTTAGATTGTGCTATTCATATATGTTCTAATATGGCTCTTGTATTTCCTTGGTTTTGCTTCTGCCAAACTCAGATTCACTTGCATTTTTTTGTTTTATGACATAGTCATTTTCGGGGAAAGATCTGGGTTCTCTTCTGCCTCGTCAAGCATAAGAACAGTCAACGGTGTTACCCTGAAATAAAGATGTGACCATCACTTGGACAGGATCATCATTCTTACACCTACAGTCTTCCGTTCTTATTGTCTCGTGTTTGCCCTGGGCCCGCGGTTCAGCTCCCACAGCAGCAGTACTGTCTTATACTTGATTCTCTCATCAACCACTCAACTTCATACAGAAGTAAACTGCTATCATCTTTTTGTCTTCTAGGATCAGCAATTGCTCTCAGTGTTTCTCTGAGCACTTCACATTCTCACAGCAAAATGCACCCTACCTTCTAAAACCCTTACTATGATATTTTGGCCAAAATATTTTTATGCTTTAAAATATCTTCTGGCATTTCCAGAAAAAGATACTAATATTTTTGAAAACTTTCATCCTAAGCTAGGATGAAAAGAAACATACAAAAGTAAAAATTCACGTAAAGACACTGGATATTACTTTCTCAGTTTCATTCAACTCTCATAAGAAATATTCATATAAAAGTATGGTTTATCACGGATATCAGATCAGTCTGAAGAAACAGATACTTGGCGTTTTGCATATTTCTGATGTCTGTGCATAAATGTCAGGCTAGTAGCTGTGGAACAGTCAAGAGTACTACTAGCTAAAACAGCGAAAACTCCTCTGCCTGTTTCAGAATTGTCCGTAAGGTGACAATATTGAAAAGTTTGCTATTATGTTGATATGAATGGTGAATATAGGCTACTTTCCAGGCAGAGGATTTATCACAGCCACAGAGAGGTAGCAAAATTGTCTAGAGAACAAAAGTATATTGCTAGATATAAGCAGCTTAGCATCAGCAGATAAACCTGTGCAACTGTGCAACCTTGTTTCTAGTAAATTTAGACATAAAGTGAAAAACCAAACTGATTAACAACTTGGGAGCAGATGCAGAGTTCATTCTGCTTAGTTTTTAAGCAGAAAAATGATACTTTGATGTGAACTGCCCTCTTGAAAACAACTGATCTTGTATTCTTAAAGCTGATCTTTCCTGGGTCTGTAGCATGGCTTGACCCCCAGCTTTTTTTACCTGAGCTGCTAGATAAAACGAAAAGGAACTTTAAAAGAAACAAAAATGAATTCTAATACAGTAAAATGAGCAGGTCGGCAACTGAAGAGAAGGATTAACTAATTGACTGATATATATTACTCTAAAATAAAACTCCCATATGCAAGTAATATGGTGGGCTGTGTCATACAGAATATCTGATTATTTTTATTTTGCTCCTTGGAAATTACTAGGAACTGAAAGGAAGACTTTCTAATTTGCTAGCTTTACTCAGTATCTCCTCATGCATTTTGACCTGAACCTTTTTACTCTTGGTTCTTTCAAGGAAATTTCCTGTTTAAGAAATCTCAGTCCTTGCTATTTTTAATTGAGTTATTAGTTATTATTTTTATTTATTTGTTATTGCTTTATTTAGTATTCAAATATTTTTGCCAGACACTTTTCTGGTCATAAATCAGCCAGTGCACTGTTCATAAACAATTCCTTTTTTACAAAATCCTATTTTCATTCAAAATTTGTGGAATAGTCCTCTAGGTTACAGAGACTTCTGCTCCATGGTTCGATGGCTGATTTTTCCAAAAAGGTGAAAAAGAGTTAAGTGATTTCAGATGGCTTAGGAAACATCCCTTCGTGCAAAATCTTTCTTAAAAAAAAATGAAGCCATCAAAGCATTGTTATATACATTACAGAAAAATATATGTAATTTATGTTTTCTGAATAAAGGTATGGATTATATTCAAACAAGGAATTTGTTTTTAATAAAATCAGTCCATTCCTTACAGAATCTCACTAAGAAGTGACAAATAAAGTCTGTGCCAAATTTAAATGCATACAGTTTAAGATGGAAATCATAAGCCGCCTTCTGTTTGCTTTTGAGGCATTTATCTTAGAGATGAATTATCAGTAATTTTTTCATATGAGATATATACAGAGTGAAACTTAATTAGTAATTTAAATGTACACCAAATTGGAACTTTTTGAATCCCAATTAAAATTAATGGGTGCAATTAATTCAGACTTATTAGTCACCAGCCTGTTCCCAATTCCAGCTGCTGAGATTTTCAAGTAAATGAGACAGTGTTTGGTGAATCCATGTCATAAACAACACCATCAAGGGATGCTGTCAGCTCTTTTTTTGTCAGAAAGATGTTAAAACCTTTCCATCTGCCTTGTAGGTGCCTTTATGAGGGATCTACCGATCACACAAGCTGTCAGATCACCACTTGCATAATATGAAAAAGCTTCCATTAGTCCTGAGATAAGCACAGAGCTGCTCAAATCCCTGTGTTCATTAAATTAATCTTATTAACATGTGAGGAAATAGAAATACAGATTTATTTGTATGTTTGTCAAAAAGAATAATAATTAATGTGTATAAAAGATACAACCATATTTTTGAGAGCACAGGATCTTGCAATAGGTAATTTAAGGGTCATCTTTCATTTGTCTTAATTCCAAGAGGCAATTCAGTCAGAGCTTTTGCACATATTTGTTAAGCTATGCTTTCTAACACAAACCTAGCCCAAATCCAGACAAACGTGAAAACATGCCTGGTTGATATTGTGGTGGATATTGTCTATCTGGACATCTCCAAGGCCTTTGATACGGTCCCCCACAGCCTCCTGCTGGAGAAATTAATGCGTTATAGCCTAGACAAGTGGTCTGTGCAGTGGGTGGGGAACTGGCCCAGTGGGGAACTGGGGAACTGGGTGCTCTGATTGGACACCAGAGGGAAATTTTTCACAGTGAGGACAGTCACCCATTGGAATAATCTCCCCAGGGAAGTGGTTGACTTGGCCACGTTGGACACCTTCAAGAGTCCCCTGGACAGGGTGCTGGGCCATCTTGCCTAGACTGTGCTCTTCCCAGAAAGGTTGGACTAGATGATCCCTGAGGTCCCTTCCAGCCTGTGATTCTGTGTGATTCCGTGTGATTCTCTGTGATTCTGTGATTATTTGAAGTACAAACCATCAATGTGATAGAAAGACCTGTCTGATGGACAGCCTTAGAAATGCAAAGGAAAGGACTTGTGTGTGCAATAATGAACTGTGAGTTTTCACTGTGAGGTGACAACAAAGGAAAGCAACATTTTCCAATTTAGGGCTCGGTATGCAGAGATATCTCATGACATGACTAACAATGAATAACATTCTGAATACAGGATTCAGTTCAAGAAATAATCTTCCAGATAAAAATTCATAAACTGTAGGAGACAACCATGAAAAAAAATAAAAGAAAAAAAGACAAAGGAACTGATTTATCAGGAAAGAATAGAAAATTCCACATCTCTGGCTTGTCTGCTGTCTGGAGTGAAACAAGAAATCAGCAAGGATTTGAAGGATGCAAACCCAAATGACAAAAGTATTTTTTAAGAGAATGCAAGAATGCAAGAGAGTGTACTAAGAAATAGTGCTGGTATGATATTGACTAACAATAAAAAAGTTGAACTGGCTTGTCAAAAATATCCCAAGTTCTATTAAAGCAGTAATATTACTTTCCTGAGGGAAATTACAAGAACCTTTTGTTAAATAAAGAAAAATAATTTTTAAAAATTACTTTTTTATACCTAGCCTAGTAAAATAAAGGACAAAGACAGCTCCTGAATTGCTGGGAGAACACACTTGTTTTTCCTCTCTAAACTCTGATTTATTTTATATAATAATGGCTATCCCTCTATAGTTATTGGAATTCATTTTGTATTTCAGTGTTTGCATGTATTCCCACTTTAAGGTAATTTAAAAAATTATTTTAGTTACCTCTCATTAATTCACATATCTCCATGACCAAGAAAATTAAACCAGTCAGTTCCAAAAATTTAGGCAGTAATCCTGTTCTAGCAACTTTTAGAATACAGTTTTGGATTTATTGGCAACATTTGGTTCCTTTTTAGAAATGGCTTCCTCCAAAACTGATTTGCTGATTTTATTTTACATGGACATCAGAGTTCATGTCTCACTAAATATTATACCCTCATGAATGCTTGAAAAATTACCATATTAACAAGCCTTACATTCAACAGACGAATCAAACTTCCTGCAAACCTAAGCAGTCACTGCATATGTATCTGTGTCTGAATACTTATATACTTGAGTATAATAAACCGTACCACAGAGGAAAACTACATTCAAGTCTGATGTTTAATGAAAATTTTCCTATTTGTTTACATAATTATTCTATAGACTATAATATCTAGTAAACTTATAAGTAGTTCTCTAGGAAGAGCTAAGAAACCAAGCTCTAGGTGGATTCAAGCATCAGCTGCAGATAAAGACCAAAAATGTCAGAATGGGAAACATACACTGATGATAGTACTTTTGCTTATAAATGTAATAATTCAGCTCTCTTTCCTGACTATGAGGCTCTTAAAGCTAAAACAAACGAACAAATACATTGTGTTAATCCCTTTTTCTTTCAGATGTCAATATGACCAATTGCAGTCCTTTTTCAACACATTCACTTTACAAGTCAAGCACATGCTTTGTCTTCTGGACTGTACCAAGTAAATGTCAAAAGATACAGCAGTTTCTTGCAACAATAGAAAAATCAGACAACCAATAGGTGGGGGGAGAAGGGAGGAGGGTAGCAACAACATACTAAAGACTGTTATGCTATGAGCTAATTGGAAATGATGTGTCTCTGTTGTATGGCTTGACACATGGTGTCCTACTTTCAACCATGAATGCAAAACTTGTCGAAGTACATCCCTTACATATAGTTTCATGCTTTTCTTTGGCAGGTTGTACTCAACACAAATAATATCACTCAGAAGCTCTAAGGAACATGACCTAACTTTTTTTTTTTCCTAAGCAATATCTGTTGCAAGAGGGAATTCCTGTTCTACTTCCAGGTCTGGTTGAGCAGTAGAAAAGCAAGCTGCCTCGTTGCCTCATTCTGCTCTGTGGACACTGGGCTAGAGTCTGCAAAGCTGAGAGCATAGGGTTTCCATGAGAAGAATTGAGTAGGCTTGGTGTAAAAAGGCTTATGGATCTAGCATGAAGAATGGTGACTGAGAAACACAATGGAAGGAAGCCAGCAGCATGAGAACACACTAAGTGGCCACCAACAGGAGTAGATACACAGACAAACCTGGAGAAATTAGACAGTGAGAGAGTTTTCTGGGATCTAAAGATACTATTTAGTCTTTACTGAGCCAACAATAATACTACAGAAAAACGCTTAGTCTACAAGAACACTGTGAGCAGTGAGGAAAATTTGCTTTTAAACTCTTTGCTGTTTTCCTCCAAGTAGATATGAGATTTCCTTAGTTAAAGACGTTTGTAACTGTACTTTGTTTTCTAAGAAAATAAATCATTAGAGAGTAAAAATCTTTTTCTTGAGTTATGAGATGCTGTCCTTAAAGAATAGGGGCAGAACACCCCCCTCAAAGCTTGGGATAGTGTTAGGTTTAGAAGAAATAAAAAATGTCACCAATACTAAATACCAAATCTTGCTAATTCAGTACCTGCTAAGTTTTATGACATCTTTTTTACCCCACAATTGTTCTGGACAACTATGTGCCATCTAACACAATATTTTTTGACTGTCTCCCCCAGAACATACATGAAGTATTAATTTCTGATGTTTTCAGCTCACTGACACTAAATTCGTTGATTGGAATCATGTCTGTGTTATCCTCCTTTCAAGCCTATAGAGATGGAAAAGGAGGGGAGCATGGGACTCAAAAGCCCTAACGAAACAGGTAAGGATCTCTAAGTTGTCTCATAACGTCTTATAAACTAACCAATCATTGCACCACTAAATATAGATTATCCCTAACATTGAACTCAACTGGGGTCCTTTCGAAGTATTTCCTAGTAGCAACAGCCAATTCCAGGAAGGTAGACTTAAGTTTTTAGGTAACTTATCATCTTATTCTTGGTCTATGAGAACTGTGGTCTCAGTTTCCTGGATGCACAAAAGAGAAGAGACAGCTTGCATTTGCAAAGTTGGGTTTTTCAATTTTTTGTGTGTGTGTTATTTTATTTTATTTTATTTTATTTTATTTTATTTTATTTTATTTTATTTTATTTTATTTTATTTTATTTTATTTTATTTTATTTTATTTTATTTTATTTTATTATTTACTTGAAAGTATCCTATGAATATCGTTGAATGAAGCTTTGTGGACCCTTCTGTGCAGTAGTTAATTTTAACTTCATTTTACAGTTAGTCATTGTGGTTCATTTTAACAACTGTCTTCTCCAAATTAAAAATAAAAGAAATATGGTAGTAAATTTAAGAAATTTAATTATAATTCCTTACCATTTAAGTATTAAAATTTCAGCTGCGTTATTTATATTGTTGTTTATCTTATTCTGTCAACAGAATAATTGGAAGTTTTATGAAGTTTGCCGTTATTTGGTAATGTTTTAAATTTCTGAGAGACTAACATTTTAAGTTGGTTATATAACTCCAAAATACAGTTTTGCAATGTTGCAAAACAATTTAATGAAATCGTTGTCTTTTTCTACAGAGCGATGATTAAGATTGACTTCACAGTTTTATAATGTTTAGCAGAATTCCACTAAGAATAATTCTAGAAACAGCAAGAATATCACCACTGCTTAATTAGCCTGAAGTTCAATGATAAAATATGCAGTAATTGGGAGAGGGTAAATGTTAGTAGAAAAGCCCTACCGGCGCTAGTTGAAGTATTTTTGCAATAGATTTTTCACAATGAAAGAAAGAAAATTTCTGTGCAAGTATCTATTTTTGCACACATAGGAATATTTTAAAACATAAAGAGAATACCATTAAAATTAATCTTGGCTATTGATAAATGTCAGAACAAAGAAAACACGATTGTTATGTTAGGAAAGCTAGCTTTTCCTTTCATATTGATTTCTCAGTACATTAAGATGACAGATCTCTTCATTAAAATCAAACACAAGTATGTTTCTTATAGTTTCCATGTTTGTGAAAATACTCCTGGTACACTGTGGTATAAATTATATCTCAAAAAGAGAACAGTAATTTATCCAGAGAAGCAATAAACCCAGAATGAGCTATGCAGAGTTCTCCTGGCTAGTCAGTATAAAGTAATTTCAAGTAATAAAATAATAAAATTGGATTAGTAACCGTTCAGGTCCTTGTGTTTGTAGAAGCTGAACTTAAGACAGAATAAAAAAAATCTCACCACTGAAGGGGCAAGATACTTATTTTTTTCTGGAAACCAGAAAAATGAATGTAAAGACAAAGAAAAATCGAGACTCCCCAGGCTGTTACTCATTTATGAAACTTTAACCTTGCAATTCAGAACACAGATTTCTTAAGAAAATGTAGTAGGAAGTAGTTAACCTGTAAATTCCTTCAGTATTTAAGAGTTATTGCTCATTGTATGTTCAATGTAGTACAAACACAACAGTGAACGCATCGGTCTTGACCCAGAATTGATACTGAACCAAGCCTTTGATTTTCTAGGTAAAAGAGCACACTTTTCACATTTGGTTTCCACGCTTAATAAGGCAAAAGGTCCTGCATGCAATTCAGCAGCTGCACACCCACGCAACGAGACTGACATATGCCATTGCACAACCAATTACATTTTAAAATCATTGTAACAGTAATCAGAAATATATAGCTTTCCTAACTTACCCGATACGTTCATAGCAAGTTCTTCACATCATTATTTCTACCCAATTGCTGTGTTACTATGGAAGACCATTATTATTTAGATGGATCTGAGTGAATGGGGTAATCCTAGGCAGGTTATCTTTAGAGCTTGTTATTCACCTCTCACACTCTATTCATTTGTCCTCCCAAATCCTGTGTTACTTTGAACAGTTCACTGCTGAGTGGTAACATTGTCTCATGACAAGCAAATGAACACTGACAGTGACCACAAAGAGATATTTTTCATACCACAACTGCAATGACATATTTGCATGCACCAGCAGGGAAAAAGGAAATGGTCTTAACATTTCACATTTGGGGAATGGAAGAAATTGAAAGAAAAAAGACAGGGAAGATGAAAACCAGAAATATATCTTGATAGACACATCTGTTGAAATGAATACAACTTTAAAAATAGAGGGAGTATAAATACTTGTTATGCTGTTATTTCTTTGCAAAACCATAAAACAAGCACTTGTCATACATAGCACATTAAATAAGGGTGCAAAGACCAACATAAATTTTTCAGATGTTTCTTTTTTTTCTGCCCTGATATAAATTTTCAAAGGAAGTTTAGAGCAATTAAGATGCATAAAATTAAAAACTTCTACTGTAAGAAGCAGCTATCTCAATGTGCAATGTAATTTTATACATTTAAGTGTTATGTCTTTGGACTGTAAAAGGACATTTAATACCAAAACTACTAATGCACTCCAGCAGAAATATCAGTTGGAAAAGCAGCACCTACTTTAATAAAGAAACACTGAAATAGAAGCAAGATTTTAACTCAGTATTTAAATATTTAATTATGTTTAAAAAAAAAAGTTATAAGAAACAATTAAAAGGATCTAAGGAAACAATTAGAAAAACGTTATTTTCATCTGTCATAATTAAGTTTTTCTGAGTTTAAGACAGCATCGTAACACTTCCCAGTTTAGATTACAGCTTATTTGCATAGAAATTCAATTGGGAGGTGGAGGTTGCGATTTTCCCACTGTTAGTAAGCAGGAAACATTGACATAATTTGATAAAATACACTAGGAGAAGAGTGTGAGAATGAACAGAAATTAATGATCAGATCTCTCAGATTTCATATTTAATAGCTGTTTCAGCTTTAGAATAGCCAGTTTGGTTAGATTAATTCAGCAAAACTACAGTGAAATTACTGGGAAACACCCAGATAATTTTTATAGAAAAGTCTGCCCTCCAAATAATGCTCTTCATTAGCCACAAATAGAGCAATGATTTACAAAGTGCATGGGTTCATTTTTGTAATGAGCACACTTGCAGCTTTGCACATGAAACTGACATGAAAAGAGGTGCACGGTAGATAAAGAAGGCATGATCTGGACCATCGCTGCTCTTGGAATTGTAACTGGAAGAGATTCTGAGAAAAAGAAAGGGAAAATGGAAAGGCAGATGGGATACGAATATCCTTTTACCTACATATCTTAAAGAGTACTGATTGTTAGTAAATATTGTTATTTCTTCAAAAGGGAGTCCATGTATACACAGATATAGGTGACTTCAGGCACTTCTGGTAGCAACACTTGGTTAAGCACCTCAGCGTCTCCTAATCGAATAACAGTTGCTAACGTTGCCTTGCAGAAGGCTTTGTCAGCTTTCTACGCCTAAAGGATGGTGTAGTGCTTAGTGAGGGTTATGCTGTGTCACAAACTTCTACACACCTCCACTACAGAATTTTCCAGTTATTAAATAGAACATAATTTGGTTGTCAGTTTGATAAAAAATCCATGCACAGCCAGAGATCCACTGGAAGAAATGCTGCAAGGAAATAGCTCAATCCTAACCCATCCCCCCCCCCCCCAAATAACTTGTCTATGAGATGTCCAAAAGGAAAAAGTTGTTCTAACACTCCTAACACCAAGGTTACGTAGGTCAGTCTACTGCTATGAAATAATATAGTGCTAGAACTATGCTGGAGCTCCATGAATTACTGAGTAGCAGTTGAAAGCCGGAGAAATTGGCTAAAGTTTATGGGTATGTTAGAGCAGGAAGTAAAGGTTGAACTCAGCTTTAGTTTTTTTGTTCCCCTTTAACTATGAGGTCACAGTGTATTTTTACATAAGACCATCACAGTCACTTTGTCTGGGGCTTTGAACCTGCTGGAAAGGTACAAAAGACACTCAGAACAGAATGAGCTCTGAACTGGGAGCACAGAGAGACAAGTTTCCCGTCCTGCAGTTGGTTTCATTCCTTATTCAAAATGGAGCAACTTTAACAAGAGAGGTGCTATCTGGCACATTTCAGGCACCCTTTACCATCCAAAAAAAACCATATTGCATGACTAGTCTTTTTTTGTAGGCACCACTAACTCCGCTGAAGTCTATATGGAAGAGGAGCACTAGCACTAGCTCTGCCGGACCAGACAAACTCTACATACTCCATTTAAAGCTGGGAAAACTGCATGCCAGCTGGAATGATGACTTAGGAAAATGGGGAATCATAAAGAACATGAGATCTTCTGTAGAAATGTGGGATATATTAGGTCTCAAACCTTAGGAAAATTGGGACAAAACTTTCTATTTGACTGGACCTTGACCACAGACCACCGCCACCACCACTTGATAAATACAGAACTGCCTCTTTGAGGTGGAAGAGCTAGAAGGCCAGTAACGTTGAGCTACAAGAGGCAAGGTAGATGACCATAAAAACATCACCTACTTTTGCAGATTTTCCCATTAATCCCTCAGTACTTTCTGTTTGAAAATACTTGATTCATTTGAGATCATAAGTAGAGGCAACCAAGCTAGTACTGTTTTTTATAATCAAACCTCTTTTATCAATAAAGTATGACTTGAACTGTATTCAACAATGTGCCTTGAGCAGGAAAATAAGCCACCAACAAATACATAAAAACATAAAGAACTAAAAAATATTTTTTCCTGTTGTTAAGGCCTACACTTATATAATAGATCGCTCTCTATTTCTGTGCCCTTTGTAAAGGGCAATATGTTCCTTTGAACTCCACAAAATCTAATAAAGGAATATTGCAGTAAATAACAGTATTTCAGAGTCAGAGTGATCATTCATGCTATAAACTCATTTTGTACTTGACGTGGCCTCAGATAAATAACATCCATGCATGCTTCTCAACCATTCTCATATCACATCATAATTTTGCACGTGGCCCATCAGTGTGTTCTGCCTCTAGTTAGTAGTTAAGGAGCTAAATTGTCTCTTTTCTTGTTACTACAAAGCATATGATAGCAAATGTTTGCAGTAAAAAGTTTTGTGAATTACTAGATTAGCAGTAGAGTTGAATTTTGCAGCAAGCCTCCTGAGAGTCATTATAAGAATGAAAAAAAATTGCTTGAAAATGACCAAACAAGTATACATCTGAACTTTATGGACTATCAGACAAAAACAATTCCTATTTTTAAATGTCCTTTAGTATCTTCTGTATCAGTGGCAGCTTTCTTCCATGGTAACTAAAATTAGGAAAACCCAGTACAGCGTGATAGAAAACTCCAAGTACAACAATTCATTAAAAAGCCTTAAATCTGCCTGAGTGACACTAAAATATTAACAAAAAGAGAAGCTCATACTGCTTATCCAATAAAAATGCTCCTTGTTCAGCTGATAGGTTTGCCTTTTGCACATTGTGGATAGGGATCATCCTTAAAGAATGACTTGCAAGGGATGCAGTAAAACACTAAACAGAAGGAAGAGGAAATAAAGACCAAATAATTAACCACTACAGATTTTAGAAATCAGAGACCATAGCACAACTAGTCCTTGACTGCCGTTTCTTTTGTTTTGCCAGATGTATTTCATGGCCATGGCATGATCTAATTTGACTTGGGAACTTCTAATTTCATGCTGTTTCAGCTCCCAGATATTCTGTTCTCTTTTCTACCATGTCTATTTTTTGCTGGTCTGGTCTATCAAATTATTCTACTTCATTCAGATGTCTCCTGAAAATCCCTTCTTCCAGTATTACTTCAGTAGTATCCAGTGTCTTTCACCTTGACGCACACCTTTAAAAAAATACGCTACAGCAGAACATATTCTACCAGCATCACTCAAATAGAGTAGCACTATCACATACAAGCTCTTTTCCAGACTACCTCATGCCTACTTTCTAATAGCTAGATTTATTACATTACTTTTCTGGGACAGGACTCCACTGTAAAGATAATTTTTTTTCTGGACACAGGAGGTTAAGTGTCCCTCAGCTGAGGAGGGCACTGAATCCAGGTTCTACATATACTAAGAATCATCATCACCTTTGTGCTACTGCATAAGAGGGAAGCAACACCGCTTGTTATTTTTAGTAAAAGGAGATATGCATATTGCTCCTCTCACTCCAAACACACTTTTGAGATTGGCCTGGGGAAAATGCAGAGGTTTCCAGCTGGAGACAGATGGGTAGGATGCATTAAGCTGCTCAGTGCTACCGAGTTAGGAAAGTTTTGGAAGACAACTGCCTGTATTAGTAGAAACTCAAAAGTTCAAGTGCCTACAAGTAATAGATGTCTAAAAAGTCACATTGTGCTTTTGAGGGCTGTGTCTAATATTTAAATGAGGTGCCTGCATCCATCCTAAATCCTTTGTGGATTTAAGTGCATACATTTAAATATTACAGTCATGCCTTACTCTTTCTGCTGCCTCTGAATGCAGTCAGGTGAAGATCCCGCTCGTCCCCTGACAGCCTGCAACATCTCACTCACAGAACAATGGCGTACCTATTTTGTTAGAAGATCGTAATTTAACACTTAAAACCCCAAATGTTATTTCTACTATATGTTGAGATGTCCAGAATGTCTCTTGAGCTACAGTACCTATAAAAGTGTAGTTTTTCATTGTGCATTTTACAGCTAAATGTTTAAGAAGCACTTTTACTTTCTTTGATTAAATGGCCTATATGAGACATACGACAGTTCTGAGTTATTAGTAATTTTAAAAGTGATGACAGTCTCTTTACAAGTCAGTTCCCCTTCTCAGTTTTCCGTCATTCCACTTGACTCTTTTTTTACTACCTTATGACCATCCTACACAGGTTAAAATCAGTTTTTAATGTTATAATCATTGTTACCTTTCCAGTTCCCCAAAATCACTAACTACAAGCTGAAGTTAGTTTAGCTTTGGATGGGTAGGACATAAAAAGTAAACCCCCCAAAAAAGAGTGTCTTATGCGGGAGAAAAAGCAGGCCCTGTTTCAAGAGATTATTAGTATGGAGATCGTGCTACTTATGAAGACTTCGGTCATAATCCACACACCCCCCCAGCCTCTACAGACACTGCCTTTTCTTACTGGGAGGTGAAAGAGGCAAGGCAGAAAAAAGCTGGTTTTACCTCTCTAGAATTTTGTTCTATCGAGAAAAAGCTGATATTGGTTAAAATTAGTGGAGATACTGCATTTCATCAGGAGTGAGTGGGAATGTGGTTTTCGTCCAGTAAATGCCTCAGCACTAAAAATTAAAAAACTCAAGTGTAAGTAAAGAATAAAATGACAATCATTTCTCTATGATGAAGAAATCAAGAAAATTTGCACAAATGTAGTTCTCTAAGATAACCACTTATTTAGTTTATCTCAGTTGGCTTTTGGAGAATGTGGAAGAAACATTTTTAGACTCATTAAACCCACAAGATAAGGTTACTAATACCAGACAGCATTTTTATTAAAGCAGGAATAAGTTCTAAATAAATTCTTCTCATGTATGAGGAACTTCAGTGCACCTTTACTGCCCTAATAAATATTAAATTGGGGCCATCAGAAACTGACATAATCCTCTGAAATTCAGAAAACTAACTGATAATGAAGTGAAAAAGAAAATTCACACAGTACCATCTGCTATGATCTTTGTTTAATATGGCAAATTACATTTTATGGACAGAAGAAGCTCTCCAAAATATAAAATGTGACCTTCTAATAATGAAGGATTGTGTCAAAAGACACAAAGAATAGAATTAAGATGCTGCAGAGAAAGGAACTCCGAAATTAGATGCAATGAAAGAAAAAAGAAAGAAAAAAAAGGTGAAACAAAAAGAGGTGCCAGCATACATTTTAAAGTAACTGTCTGCTTATAATTTTTAATATACAAGATAAATAGGTACAAAATTAATAAAATCTATGGATAACAACTCCCTGCGATGCAATGTAGATGCTCTCACACTAAACATCATACCTTGAGAAAACAGTTACGATGCCTCTTCTTTGGTGTTAGGAAAAAATATACAAAGGTGGATTACTTCATTGCTAAGATTTATCCAGACCTCCTCTATAACAACAATTTTCTAATAACCTTTGGTTTCTGAATGTGAGGAAATAGGTTTGTGAAGAAAAAGCAGGTGCCCCACATCCTCCTTACGTTGCCTATATCAAAGCAAATTGTGTATAAATCCAACAGAAATATTTCAGAATCCTTCTGCACACCCCAGGAAGTGTTCGTGGATGATACTGCAATCAGCCAGTCAGTGTAAGCTCTGCAGTGCCTACACGCTGGATTTCAGCACAGTGCTAGCAGAAAGTCAATATTAACTTTGTGCAACTTTTTCACTAGGAACTCCCTCTAATCAACAGTGAGCCAAAGATCTACTTTTCAAATTTGTTCCCTTACATGAAAGCTCTTCTGTGATTTTATTTTCCAAAGGAGATGTGTCCAGCACTTTCAGGAAAACATGTTTAATGTCTATATTTTAAAATGGACATCGTAATTTAAGTTGATACTTACCTTTAAAGCTTCTCACATTTCCTTGTGCTTTATACTTTAACTTAAAAACAGTCAGTGTTATTTCAAAAATTTGTTGTGATATCTGTATAACAAATTTAGCAGGAGATAACAGACACTGTGGACTTTAAAAGAGCACTGAAGTGAGGAGGAAGATATACAGGCCAGATAAAGGAGAAAAAAGAGACCTTAACGTATGGTTATGTGGAAGCTGACATACTAATTTCACCTGTGCTCTGAGCCAGTGGGGCACAAGCCGTTTCTGATCCGCATCATGCAGCTGTATTAGTAAAGGCAGATACAACACTAGTAAGTCCACCTGAAAACTAGACTTTTTAGCATGGCCACTACTACATGCTTATATGTTCCTATCACTTTGGAACCGGAGATTCAGGGAAATGGAACTGCTGAAAATCAAACTTGTGGAACGAGAAATTGAGAGCTATCTGACCAGCAGTTACAGCTGAACAAAAAGATATGATTATAGAAATAAAGCTGGTGACTATCTAGCCTCTCTCTGGCTTAGCTAACACAGTTCAGCTCTGGGGTCAGGAAAGTAGGTATTTGCAGATGAGGAAAAACTGCTTATACTGCAAAAAAAATATTAATGACATTGAAGATGTCACCAGGCCTCTGTCAATTCCTGGACAGAAACACATTGTTCTTTTACAAACCATTAGTTAAAAAACACCTAGGAACATATTGAAGTTACAGTGTGTGATGTATTTATGAAAATATATGCCCGTTCAAATGTGCACGTGTCTACTGAAAGCACGGAGTACTAATAATGAAACAATTCTAAGTACAAATTCAGTATCTAACTAGCCGTCAGTGGCCACCACGCAAACTAAGTTTTTTTCAGAACAACTATAACTTTAAAATACTACGTAAGCTTTATTTACTCATTACATAGCTTTCCCAGAGGCTGTGCAAAGTAATGTCCTTTTATTCACACTGCAATTTTATATGTTTTTACACAGTTCCGACACAACTGCACAAAGATCACGAAATTAAATATACTTTTAATAATTCTAATTATTTTCCCACTTTTCTATATAATTACATCACAATGTATAAAAAATATAAATCAATGCTTTTCCCACAAATGTGATTCCATGTATTTAATTAGAACAATATTATCTGTGGCACAAGACTTCAATAAAGGATCAAATACAGATTATATCACAAAGTACAAAACCATTTTAAAATAACTGACGTTTTAGTAAGATCCATAAAGCAGGTAATGCCCAACACACAATATTATATTTCACAGTTCAAATTTTACCTGCCTTAAAATGTACTCCCCGACAAAATTAGAACAATGAAAGAGCAGCAGTTACAACTGGAACTATGTTCAACTTGCTTTACTGGAGAAAAAAATGCCAAAACCCGAAACATAAATCCAAATTAAACTAACTGAGACTTTTAACTAATTTTCCAAGCAAGCTTTGAATCAGGCTTGAAGTAATTGAATGAGTTAATGTTATGTAGAGTTTGAACACTGATATTTCTTTGAAACAGTTGTTAAAAGGCAACTTTTTATTTATATAATTTTAAATAATCCTTTTAGCATAACTGTAGCTATAACTAAACTATCACAGTCTTCTCATTAAGTAAGTTTTAAAACGTTAATTTTAATCAAGAATGCTTTTAACTTAGCATATTTATTAGATATTTATAGACAAAATAGCCAGATACATACAGGTGGGGGTCTTTTGTGATTGTGTTGGACAATGGGAATAAAATGGAAACAGTTTTAGGAGAAACAGTATTAATTTACACAATCTAGTGTACAAAATAGTAAATGGCATGGCAATATAGATATATGAGGGCTTTTTAGATTTGGTAAAATATTAAATATAGTGCACCAATATATATCCTAACCTGTATTGCTTTAAACTCAGATATCTACCCCCTTCAGTGACCATCACTAAACTTGCACCTTTGAGGTCAGAATTCATGCCCTTATATATTTCAATGGAAATTAGTATTATTTTCTAATTTTATTTGAGCATTTGAGATAACTTGTTCATTCCTTCTTCTAGATTCATGTGACATTTTTCACAACAACCAAAAAAGTGTAGCACACAAAGGTCACTAGATTACTTTCAGTGGCTAAAACATACTGTGACTTTAAAAACAGACTAACTTAATGCAGTGCTTATTTTAACAGTAAAGACAGTGGAGACTGAGTATTGCAGAAGCCAAACACTAAATGAAAGGTCTTCCAAGAAAAGGCAAAGGGGAAGTCAGGATCACAAATCCCATTAGGAGTTAATGAAGTAGGTTACCAAACTCCTCTCAAATCAGTATTTCCCACTCAGTTAAATATTTATGCAAGTACTTTTCTATGTTTGAAAATCAGCTGTTCCTCATTAACCAAAAACATGTTTTAGATTGCTGCAACCTACCACAAAGCAAACAACTGAACAGGAGAATTATCAGGATAGCACTTCCTGGCAATTGCAAAAAACATTTGCTGGTCCTATTTGCAGATGAATGCTTCAGCCACCCTGTTGGCAGGAGAGGCATTGGTTATTTTTTGAAGCTTTTTCTTCTGAGATGCAATTGCACAGAGCAGATTGACAGGTCAGAACTAGGCCATATATTGCCTTCTTTCAGCAGAGGAGAGGGTGTGCATGTGTGCCTATGCAAGACAGAAATTTTCTGGGAAGAGTTAAATACTAATTTAGTATAATGAAAAAAATTACTAAGTATTATTACCTCATTAAGATACAGTAATATCTCCTTTCATCCTCTGGAATTGATTCATCCGCAAAAAGCCCAAGTAGGCTGTATGTCTCATCTAGGCACTGCAGGGAATTTTATTAATCTTCTAACAGCACTCAGAATTTAGCATTCTCTGTAATTTTCTTGGGGTAATTTTAACCTATATTTTTACTTCCTTCTGCTGGGAAATGCCTTCATTTAAAGAAGGTGCTAATTAAAACATAGCAATTTATTGAAGTTGGTAGATTTGGCATCCAGAAACTGAAGCCCGTGTAGCCACTTTTTGAACATCTTTGTCACAGGTCCTTGTGAACAGAAAGCCTAACATCAACAACCATTACAAGGAAGAAATAGAATAATAATGAAAAAGTGTCAAGCGTAGTATTTACTCTACTCTAGCACTTTGCTTGTGTTAATTGTCCTTGAAGGTATGCCTTTGGACACATGGATAAATAAACCTTGAGCTTCGTATTGCTGTACTAAAGATACGCTATCACCAAACCACAAAACAATATGGCATCATCTCCTATACTTCAATAAAAACATCTATGTAGCTCTATATGAAGAACAAAATGAAACAGCTGGTAGATATGTAACACACTACATGGCCATTACTTTCTTAATATGAGCCATGAACAACAGTAGGAAGGAAAAATATCTTCCTAAACTTTAGGCAGTCTTACACTGCAATTAAATTAAAACACTTTACTATGAAAACCAAATAAAAAATCTCTGGAAGAATGGAAAACAAACAATAAAAAAAACCCTTTTATCAAATGAAGCTAGAACTTGGTCTACAATTCTGCACAAGCTGTGATTTTATAATGTATTAAACATATCCTGGTAGCAGAAAACATTAATTAGAGCTGAAAAAAAAATCACAATGAATAATTTACTCAATGAGCTTAGCATCTTCTTCAGCTTGCACTGTGTCTGTGAAAAGATAATGATTTCTTCTGTTACATTTTGGTATTCAAAGCTTCTGAACAATTAAAATTATCTTCTGTAAGGAAACTTGTAGAAATAAATGATCACACTTCACATTGAAAGAAAAAACTTTTCTCACAAACAATATGGCACCTTGCATAGGTGAACCACACGACATAGCAGGTTTTGCTAACAAATGCCTTGAACAGAGATAAGGATACTGGAAAATTCTTCCTAAATTCATAAGGTCATTACATCTACATGATAATAGTCTCAAAAGCCCTTGAACTCTACAGTGAATAAGGAAGCAAAATACCAAGAAAACTTCGGACACTTCAAAGTAAAAGTGGAAATATTAGGGAAGGTAAACTTTAGTTGTAATTTTGAAGGTTATCACAAAAATCTCTTTATTAGACAAGACCTGCACTGGGTCACTTTGAAAAGCTGCAGACAGAATATACAGACCAGCACGGGAAGATCCAGTTTCTGATTAATTCTCTGTGTTTTCCAAATTCACAAATCAGAGGTCATTAAAATGAGTTCTCATGTCCTTTTAGTAAATTGGCCTTTAAGATACTAGAATTTTGGATGCTACTGCTACAATAGAATTATATAGTACATGAACACACAAGGAACCTACATACTATGCTTGAAAAACTATTTTAAGCAAGCTGTTCAGACAGGACAGGTTCCCCCTACAACATTCCCAGGAGTCCCTGTTCGGGAACCTGATCCCAGATGGCTATCACTTTTCTGCCTCTAAATCATAGAGAAGAATATGTATGTCCAGGTCCCATCCTGACAAGGGTCAGTATGCAGTGTGTGTACCTGGATCAGGGATATGCTTCCTGGTGGTTCATGCAGTTAAATACATCCTAACAGAATCACCTTACCACCATCAGCTATTTTCAGCAATATTCACAAAGCCTGTTACTGTTTAAGTTTCCTTTATGCCTACTGTTCAGGAGAGAAGCATTAGGCATATATATGGACGCATGAGACACTCAGTTTTCCAATATCAAAAAACTTGAAAATTTTAAGAATAATCCAGCTCAGTACATACCCACTAATTGACTTCCAGTGGAAACCAAGGCAGCATATTTTAAATCTGAGCATAATCTATTTATGTTTAAACTGCTCTTTTTATGACTTGATTTGCTAATAGGCAACAGCGTAAATCTAGATTGGTCCTTGGCTTTTTCTTTACACCTACTACTGAACATCTTTGTTTCACAAAAGCAGACGTCAATTCCCAACTGATGTGGCTGTACACAACTAGCAAGTTAAGGGTTATGTTTCACTTATGGAATTTGTCATAGATTTGCTTCTTTCAACAGCACATTTTATTTCAGCTTTTTTTTACTCTCAAATTTCATCAGTTGTCCATCCAAGTGGGCAAACTAAATTAAAGAACTTTCCTAGATCAAATTTACTTTATAGTCTACCACTTCTACTGCACAGTCATTGTTCTGTTTATTTCTAAATATTGTTTTTTATCCTGACATCTCTCAAGCTTATATATTCTGCAGAAGATATCTAATCAGATTGCTCTAACTTGCCTCTTTCTGTGATAGCTTGCTTCTCCTTTCTAAATTTTTATCTCATAATGTGCATTCCTCAATTCCCTGGTTGCTGCTGTCCAATAAGGATCCTACTTTTTCCTCAAGGTCCTCTCACCACATCAGTTTTTTACCTTTTTTCCTGTTTTTTTTTTCCTTAGGCCTTGACACTATCAATAACCTATGTGAAGCACATATAACAAGAAATAAAATTTGAGCTTTACACAACAACATTCCCTTTGATCAGATCTCTAAATATCACAGGACTACACTAGTTCTTGGTGTCAGCCACACATCCATGGCAAGAATATATATAAAAATAAATCCAGATTAGACATTACAGAGACAGGTTTTAACTTCTTAGTTGTTGACTCTTCTCCCTTGAATACCAATGCCAGGAAGCATTTCAGTAGTTCTGGAGTCCATGATCTTAGTAGAGTGCAAAGCTCCAGGTAGAAGATTCTTTCAAAGGGATCCCAAAACAGCTTATCAGCACAAAGCACAAAACATAATTTAATGTCATGTTTCCTTTACTTCAGCTGAAAAGTCTTTGAGTGGCCATTCAATACTTAAAGATGGCTTATAAGAAAGATGGGGAAAGACCTTCTAATAGGGTAGATTCAGACTAGATATAAGGAAGAAGTTTTTTACAATGAGGGTGGTGAGACCCTGGTATAGGTTTCCCAGAGAGGTGGTGGATGCCCCACAGAATCATAGAATAGTTTCAATTGGAAGGGATCTTTGAAGGTCAACTAGTCTAAAGCCCCTGCAATAAGCAGGGACATCTTCAACTAGATCAGGTTGCTCAGATCTCCACTCTACCTGACTTCGAATGTTTCTAGGGATGGGGCATCCACAGCCTCTCTGGGCAACCTGTGCCAGTGTTTCACCAACTTCATTTAAAAAAAAAAAAGGTCTTCTTATATCTAGTCTGAATCTACACTCTTTTAGTTTAAAACCATTACCCCTTGTCCTATCGCTACAGGACCAGCTAAAAAGTCTGTCCCCATCTTTCTTCTAAGCCCCCTTTAAGTACTGGAAGGCTGCAGTAAGGTGTCCCTGGAAACTGTCGAGCCAAATGCTGACGCTGGGCTTGTGCCCATATGGTTACAGCCTCCCCTCCTCTCCTACCAAAGGCAGATTTACCTTATCTATGTTGCCAGCTGGGAACAGCCCCTGCCCTGCTCTCTTCCCCTAAATCATGCCTGGCCACTGTTCCAGAGCATGCCATTTGGCACAGGCTGAAGCCACACCAGTGTGAGTGCTAGCAGAGCAGCTGTATAGATACACACAGAGTGGTACCCCAGCGAGAGTGTTAGCCCTGTTTCCTTTATGGGCTAATTATAGCTGAAATGTCTGAATTTGGGGTATTTAGACTGCTAAGGAATGAGCCACTGAAAAGATGTAATAACCTGATGCAAGCAGCTCATGCTGGATTCTTAAAGCACTGTTTTCCACAATATCTATTACAGGGCTGTATCTCAAAGGTAACGGAGCAGAAGTAATGAGATAGCAGATATAAATGCAAGAAACTTCATGGTTATAGGTTTCTCTAAAACATTTCCGTGCCTGTTAGATTTCAACTTAACATAGGTTCTTATGGTTCATATTGTGATTCATCTATAATGCAAATATTCTTGACTCAACTATGATCAATCTTCAAATGAGAGACCAATGCCTCTTTAGCTCAAGACATAATGGTTGTATTCTACACTCTACTGGCTCTAGTTCATTTTCCAAAATGTTAGGCATGATTCAAGTGACATATTCACTGTAATTTTTAGTACCATCTAGCTTTAGTTTACATGTTAAACAAAACAAAGGACTTCCAATACGTTGCCGTCTTCTAAATGTATCAAGTTTATACAAATGTCTTATCTTTGATCCAGTAGGAACACAGTTTTTAAAGATCTATTTTCTTTTCTATGTATGAGATTTAAATTTAATTGAATATCTCCCAGTATTTGTTATTATCCTGCGCTCTAATATAGCTGCCTTGCATTCATTTTTCTTGTAGAAGTAGAAAGTGCATGTTCTGTGAACTTACACAATAGCACTTCAAAGCCAAGTGTATAGACAGCTCTGGAAGAGGCAGGGACTAAGCACATCGGCATGAATGTGATTTCAGTGGAGAACAAGCGTGGCGGCACGGGTATAAAAAGTTCACAAGAACTTGTATTGCTAATTAGACTGAGTTCTGAAGCAAGTATGAAAATACATGATCAGCCATTTCATATTTCACTATGGGAGAATGAACTTATTCTGTGAACAGACTTGAAATTATATTAATTTAACACCTACGAAAGTACTACATTCAGAATTGTAATACAACTAGAATTTATTTGCAATAACTGGGAAGTAAGCAGCAGGTATGTCACATAAAATTTAGCTTACAATTACGAAAGTTCTTATGAGTTACTAAAGGTTGATTTTTCTTTTCCCAATGAGAGAAAACTGGTATATGATTGTGACACTGAAGAAATAAGTTGTTTAAATTCATACATTCAGAAGAGAGGGAATGAAAATAATCTATTCTACAGCAACCACGTGAAGCATTTTCACATTAATAAAAATAAAATAAAGCATCTGATCCTAAATATCTTGCAAATTTCTCATTTGAGTTATCTTTTAGCTAGAATGATAATGGGTCATTTTACAATTTGATAGGTGCCAGATGATACATACAATAATTTAAAAGGATTATAAACAAATAAATACATACCAATAAGCAGGAATAATTAGAATAATATGATCATTTTTTTCCCAAGCTTATTAAAGCCAAAACATTACTGCGATCAAATTGCTGCCAAAATCAATATTAAATTAATGACAACAATGAAATCCATAAGCAAGTATTCAAAATAACGCCACAAACATTATATTAGAAAGAATGAATGCACTTTATTCTTGTCCTGGGAGAACTTAAGGAATAATCTATTTCTTCTCAGTCTAAAACTGGTATTTGCAACATTACCTGAAAACTTTTAAGACCACTGTAAAGTTACAAAGCTTGATTCATCAATAGCGTTCTGAGGTTGTGAATATAAAAGAGGTAATATGTGTTAAGCTGTAACCAAAACATAAGAGTTTTAATTTTTGAGGGAGAATTCCTGCCTGAATGCACCCTTTTGCACTGCAGAACAAAATGATGGAGGTAACACTTGGTGACAGCAACTATATAGAGTTTCAGGCAAAGTTTTACTTTATTTTATTAATTTCTTGTAACCTTATTTCCAAACATTGTAATTGCCTCTTACTGTTCACATTAATAGAACACTTAATAGAACAATTTACCGCAACTCTTGCCTGATAGTAAGCCTAGTTTTGAGGTGGAACAGGATGCTATGCAGGCCACTACAAAACCAAGAATCACACAGGGCAGAATTTTTGTACTGCTTTTGGCTGGGATGGAGTTAGTTTTCTTCATAGGAGCTGGTATGGTGCTGTGGACCAAAACAGTGTTGATAACACACCGATGTTTCAGCTGTTGCTGACTGGTGTTTGCACAATGTCAAGGCTTTCTGTTTCTCACACTGTCTTGCCAGTGGTGGGGCTGCACAAGAAGCTGGGAGGGGACACAGCCAGGACAGGTGATCCTAGCTGGCCAAAGGGATATTCCATACCATATGGCATCATGATGAGCAATAACAGCTGGGTGAAAGAAGGAGGAAGGGAGGATGTTCACAGTTATGACATTTGTCTTCCCAAGTAATGGTGACACGTGATAAAGCCATGTTTTCTAGGGAAGTGGCTGAATACCTGCCTGCCAATGGCAAGTACCAAATGAATTCCTTGTTTTGCTTTGCTTGCGTGTGCATCTTTTCTTTATCTATTAAACTGCCTTTTTCTCAACTGACAAATTTTCTCACTTTTACCCTTCTGATTCTCTTCCTTACCCCTCTCTGGGAAAGACTGAGCAAGCAGCTGTGTGGCACTTAGCTGCCTACCAGGGTTAGCCCAGAACACCTTTCTACACAGCTTGCCTGCCTGCAAAATGTGTAGTGAGCAGTTTTACTGCTGCTCCATGAGCTCAATACCAAAATGCAAGTGAAGTTGTAGAGCGATAATGTCAAGTGCTCTATGTGTATAGAGAAATCTCCTCCAGTGCACAATTTGTTTAGAAGGCTGCAAACCATGAGGTGGTGCATGACAGTGAACATTCACATTTTACCCAATAAAAATATTCTAGTTTTAGGTAAATTTTCAAATTCAACAACATAACAGAACATAATGAAACATGGGAATAGAAGTGCTAATTAAAACTTCTCTTCCTTGAGTCTCACTGTTGTTTCATTAGTTTCCCCTCAAGTCCTTTACATACCAAATGCCTTTCAACAGAGTCTTAGCACAACGGTGACAATTAAAATATTCACAATAGCAACTTTTGAACAAAATATATTTCAACTCACAGTAGTGCGCTAATTAATTGAATGACTTAGCTTTTTTTCCATTAAATTATTTGACGGTTGTGCCCACGTTAAAACCTGAGGCACTAAAATAGGGAAACATTGGAATTCACTCCGAAGGTACAAATTGGAATTCATACATTTCTGGAGATCCGTAACCATGAACCTTGCCAATTATCTGGAACTCTGTTCTAGAGAGTGAGAGATTCTGGCAAGTCTTTCAAGAATGTGCAAAATTACCATTTCTGCAGATGAGACAACTCATCCCATTTTCACCATGTGGTTCAGGATGACTTAGATGCTCTTGATAATGCAAGCATGAGCAAACATACAAGTCTGCTTTATGGGGTCAATCGTTTGGTCCTTGTAATCACATTTGTGGCTTTAGAAATAATGAACAGAATCAAAATATTTTGACTAATGTAGCCCAGTTGTCTCACAGCAGACAGGTATTGACCGTAAATAAAAGATGAATACAACTTCATGACAACAATATTTTTTTTTTACCACAGTTAAGTGATTTTCCAATAGTACTGAAATCAATGTGCATGGGCTTTTTGTAAAGAATTTATCTCATCTTTCCAGCTGAAATAACTGACATAAGAATCACATGTATTACAAATACTTCACCACTTATCAGTGCTTTTCATTTATGCATCCTTTTTGTGTCATTTGCTTCACTGCTTTTAGTATTTCTCATGATAGCATAGGCCATTTGCCAACAGAAAACGGGAGGTAAAGGAAACTTTAATGTCTAATGTTTTCTGACACCCACAAGGGAGCTTTCATTTTCATATTGTGAGAATAGATTGTACTCATGGCTAGGCAATTGCAGTGTTGTAGGCATAACTCATATTTTCCTGCACAAACAGGATTAACAGAGAACATAGAAGAAACCTCCAGCCAGATTTCTTTAGGTGTTCCATTTTACACAATTGGATTATTAACGATGTCTTTATTTAACAAAGTGGAAGAAAAATGGTGGCAACAGAAATTGCATGCTAGATATTTGTTCGCTGCCTCCAAATTTGTGCAACTAGCAGAAGCAAAGTAGGTAGTAATTCACTTTGTAAAGCACATGAACATTTTCAGAAATAAAGCCATCAATAACTTTGACAAGATCCAGAAAAATAATTAATTACAGCTGTAGGATGAGAGAGTTTTTAATAATAGAACCTCCATTTTGCATCCAAAAACCTGGACAAAGTACATGAGATAGATATAGTTCATCCTCGTTGATCTACTTGCTTTAAAAAGATAAAAATGTGCTTATCCTACTCAAACCTAAAGCGGTATGGGTTACATGACTTTTAGGAAAACTTGAGAAACTTGGTTGTCAGTATCAGTGAAGTCACTGATAAGAAAGATAGAGAAAACTTAGAAAGAATAAGCAACTTCAAAACAGATTGAAGACAGAACAAATGGGAAATTTTTAAAATTCTAGACATTGTTGCAAAATTCTAATTTGAATGTTATGGCACGTATCTTTTTCCAAGCTATTCACTATGACTTTTACTGATGTTGTAAATGCTTTTTTTAAAAAATGCATTTATACATATATTGACATTGTTTACTGGAGGTATGTGTCATGCCTTCACTTTTTGTCCAGGGTATTCCTGAAAATTAAAAAGTTACAGGACTCTTATTTATTTGCATATTGGTAGAATCTAAAATTCCTGGCAAAACTGTTTCTGAAAATCCTAATGTATATTATAAATATAATTAATACGTATTGTAAATAATTTATGAAATTATTTCCGTTAGAATATCTTACTGTCTTGACACAAAAAATCCACGGGTGAAAGAAGTGTTACAAGCAATATGTTCTGCTCAAAGTCTGACAGAGTGTAAAACCTGACCTATCTCAGTTTGTGGCCAGAAAAGATTCCACAGAACTCTTAACTAAAAAGTAAAAAATTAAAAATAAAAACATTATTGCAACCATTTCTCTTTCTCCTAACTGTCATGAACATATTTTTACAGTCAACCCATTGTTCTTTCATATCAAAACTGACACTTTTACAGAACTTATTAACTCCTGCACTGGGAAAATATTGACAAGTTTTAAATACAAATAAAAGTGTAGTATTCAACACAGGAACAATACCTTCTCCCATTATATGCTTTTTTATTGCATATTTTGGGTGTTCATATATGTCTTTACATATAAGAGTATTAAAGGAGATGAAGAGCTTGTGATACCTGGGATTCAGCAAGTAAATAGATATTTGTTTTTTATGAACTTGATTAAATGTTACTTCTCATAACACTAAATTACTATACTTTGATTATTTTTCAACACTGAATGGAATAAATGAGAAAAATGTTTTTCTTATGACCTATTTTCCATCTAAATATTCACATTTTATTATTTAAATAGTATCTATCAAACTTTTGGACAGACCAAAAAGAAAGACGTGGCACACACAAATTTGAGCTTCATGGTTTGGCAGTGTGCAGCCTGATAAATCTTGAAGCTTTAGAAAATATTGAGTCCCTTGTTATTTACTTTAAAATAAAGGTTGCCCAAGAGGTACTTACTCCACAAAACCTTGGTCTAGACTTTGGTAGTTTACCTAGAAGAAGGGTTGTTCTTAAAAATATACAACAATAAAAATGAGGAGTTTCATGAAATTACCACAGCTTAAACATTTTGCTTTCCAAAGCTTTGCCAAAAATCAACCCTGATTTAATGTGAGGCTCAAATCTGACAAGTTCATATTCATAACCTAGCTTATCTGTTCTGTATAAAATGAGGCATGCAGGGTAAAAAGGCAAATCAGGACCGTGCTGTGCTCTCTATTGCAGGAGAGGAGGCAACTGTGGTAACAGAAACTGTGAGGTAGGAAGGAATCTCTCCATCTGGGGTTTGTCCAGTGCTGGGTTCCCAGCACCTGAAGGGATGCAAAATTTACTCACTATCTATATTCCTCATTTTGTTCTATTTCTTGAAATAGCTATTTTATTAAGTTATTTTATTGTCAGGCCTTTCTTACAGAGATGCAAGAAGAGCCCTGCACCTTCTCTCTCCCTCTCTCAGCCCCTGCTCCTGGTGCAGAACAGTGCACCACCGCCTGCTCCTCTGCAGCCCTCTGGGCAGGACTGAGTGGATCAGCCCCATGTCAGTAGATCTGCACAATGACCTAGGGGGATGAAAATTACTTCATACTATTCTTGACGATAAGTCTTCTTTCTAGACGATGCTTACAGGATGGGAGTGGGGAGGGTAGAGAATTTATTGTCCTTTCCTGTGACATATATTAAAAACTGTGGCCCAGCAATCCAACTAGCATATTTCATGTTTCAAATGAATGGACTTTTTGATTAAAAGCATGTCTTTTCACCCATTTGCAATCTTAAGTAAGTAATATGAGACTTGAGGGATACGTCATGGTTCTGTTTAGTGGATGGCCAAATACTTTCTTTTGTATACTCCTCTAAAAAGTCTCTTTTACACCTGACAAACTAATTGTGCTGGTTTGGGCTGGCATAGTGTTATTTTTCTTCACTGTAGCTGGTATGGTGCTATGTTTTGGTTTTGGTATGAGAACAGTGCTAATGGCACATTGAGCTTTTAGTTGTTGTTAAGTAGCAGCTAAGTGTTGCTGAGCAGCGCCTATACTAGTCAATGACTTGTCCAGCTTCCCATGCTCTGCCAGGGGCACAAGAAGCTGGGAGGGGAGGCGGCACAGCCAAGTCAGCTAATCTAAAATTGACCAAAGGGATATTCCATACCATGACGTCATGCTCAGTATATAAAGCTGGGGGGAAGAAGAAGGAAGGGGGGGATGCTCACAGTGATGGCGCTTGTCTTCCCAAGTAACTGTTACGCGTGATGGAGCCCTGCTTTCCTGGAGGTGGCTGAGCACCTGCCTGCCCATGGGAAGTAGTGAATGAATGCCTTGTTTTGCTTTGCTTGCACGCGCAGCTTTTGCTTTACCTTTTCATTATATAATTATTATTTGTAGTAGTATTAATGTTTTGCTTTACCTATTAAACTGACTTTATCTCAACCCAGGAGTTTTCTCACTTTTACCCTTCTGACTCTTTCCCCCATCCCACCAGGGGGAGTGAGTGAGCACCTGCATGGTGCTTAGTTGCCGGTTGGGGCTAAACCACAACACTGATGAAAATTGTGAAAAATTGTGTATAAAAATACTTTTTTTCCAAAAGCAAATAAGGTTATACAATTACGAATTGGCTATACAGGCTATAGATCTATTTTTTTCATATCCATTGATTTAAGTGTCTTCTAAGAGAGAATAAAAGAAGGAAAGAATAAAAATTTGGTTTGTCATTTCCAAAACTGGCATGGAAAACTCTAAAAATTTATTTGAGTCTAAATCTTAAAGAGCAGGTATCATCTGTGACTGAAATGAGGAAAGACATAAAATAGGTGAATAATATAAAGAACTAGAGGAAGTTCACACTTACTACCCTACGTATCTCAAAATCTTCAGCCTAGAAGATGACAGTCTTTAAAGCCGTTTGTTTCTGGATTTTTTCTTAAGACTTCAAATCTGACATGATTATTTAGATTATCTTTACCGTAATCTTATGTTTCAGATTTTGAAAAAGTAAAAAAAAAAAAAAAATATATGTTCTTATAAAAAGAAGCGTTATATCACATTTTTAAATGTCTCCACATAACATAATTGTAGAGTGCTGTCTAACTTCACTCCGTATGAAGCAACACAATGCTTTATGTGTCCAGTCATATCAAAGGCTGAAGAACTGTATCTCTCTTTCATGAATATTTACATTATTGGATATGAAAGGATAATTAAATACTTGGTGGACCCAAGGCAGTCAGTTTATCCTTTGCTAATCGTTCTCTAGAAATTTGATTACTGCTGAGACAGAGGTTTACTCTGAGAAGTTTTACTTGAACACAGGGCTATACAGCCAAATCTACAGTTTCACTTTTTAAAATTTGTTTTTAACGTTCTAAAATATTTTTTTTTATTTATTGAAACCTTATCTTCTTTCAAACAACTGCCTTCAGTTATTTCTATCTTTAAATGTTGAACGTGAATAAATTCTGTTAGGAATCTGCAGTTTAAAGAATTAGTGTCATACCTCAAAAATTAAAGTCTTCTCTTATTAATGTCAGAGAAAATCTGAAGTTCACCATTGTGTTTACACAGTGGATTGAATCTGGATATGAACGATTTTATTCAAGATCAAAATTTGATTTTAAATGTTTTGACTCTTAGTGTTTTCATATTTAAAAAGTACTACTTTTAGCCATTTCTAAGGCATTCATTTTGAATAACACTAGATAAATATAAAAGAAATAGAACATTTACTCTTTCCCTTATGGTCTCCAACTAGCAACAAGATAAGGCACAAACATATTCTTCTCTAGTCAGATCTCCTGAGAAAATAAAGATAGTATGAAAATATAGTTTGCTCAGATAAACCAATCTCCTTCACTAAGATTAATTTTATTTGAGGAAAAAGGGGAAAAAAAAAGCTTTTTCTGTTCCCAAATGTTATATTTTATCTAACATTTTATTCAGAATATCTTCTATTCTCCAGGTAAAGTACATTATATTCTACTACTTCTTCTTAAAGAATACTGATGATATTGCAGCTCCTAATCTTCTTCTTTCCACTGCTGGAAATCTCAAATCTCCTGGTGAACTCTAGGCTGCTCAGCGTGCCAACTCAGCAGGAGTGGAGACAGCAGAGGTGGTGCCATCCACTGCAGGAGCAGTTCAGGCCTGTTTATATCCCATTAGCAATAATGCCACATACCAGTTCTGCTATATGGGCTATTCACGTAAAATAGAAAGCCTGTATCAGATTAGGTTACATTCCATTTCATTTTCTACTGGAAAACTTTCTGTTTCATAGACAACACCCTGTTCGGATGATGGTTTTATTCAGAATGAACATATTAATTGGACTGAACAGCACAATATAATAGTCTTTAAGAGACCTTGGACATGTGCTATAAGTTTAAATATATTGGAGTATTTCACAACATACTGTATATGGGTATATATTTTATACAGAATCCCTGTATAAAATTTAATGCGCATTGAATTAAACAAGGCTGAGGTAGTCCATGGATTGTTTCCTGCATGCCGAAAGAGTACCCTGGGGAGCAGAAGAGTGACTTTGTAAATTCCATGATGTCTACTCAATCCTTACATTATTGTTGCATTGCATCAGTGTCTACAAGACTGAAAACACAAAAATGCTTTCAAGCTTGTAACCATCATAAAAACAGTCCATAGACTTGTAAGGACAAATAACTAAATACTGCCATACCTTCGCCCCCCCCCAACCCTCCCCCCCCCGGTCCAATCGATTTATATCTGCTGAAATAAAGGAGAGATATACATATTATATGTATTACATATACAGCTTATTATTACGTTACGTATCAGGCACCAAATATACACTATAAGTGCAGAGTCACCCACTGAATGAAAATAAGGTTTTCTTTTTCCTGGACATTGTAACAGCAGATATTCTTCTTCACATATGTCATATATTGTTATGTGTTAAGGGATATTACAAGTGAACATCACCTCCAGCAGCTCTAGGGCCTGGGGATTCCTCATGCCCAGCTGCTGGAGCTTACCCCAGTGCACCCAAACACGTGGAGGTCTCAGTCCCAGGCAGGCTGGCGTGGCTGCCACTTTCCTGTTTGCTGGTTCAGTTAGCAGCGGGGCTGAGTATGGATCCCAGAGACACATGGTCAAACACACCACACCGGCTGCATAAGTCACGGTGTGGGTGTAGCAGCCGGGGCGGCCCCTGTGAGAAGCGGCCCCGCGCCGGACACAGCCGGTTCCAGCCGGCTCCGAGGGCGCCACCGCAGGGCCCGGCCGAGCCCCTCAGCCCCGGGCGGGCACGGCCGGGGCACGGAGGGAGGCAGGGACGGGGGGCAAAGGGCTGCCCGGCAGCCAGGGCTGAGGGAAGGGGGGTGAGGAAGAGCCCCGCCAGCCCCGAGGGGAGGAGAGCGGCGGGAGGGGAGGAGGCGCTCCCGGCGCCCCGGCACAGATTCCCCGGCGGCCCCGGGAGGGACCCCGGCGGGGCGGGTGTTTCCCTGCAGCCCCTGGGAAGGCCCCGGGCTGGAGCAGGGGGAAGGGTGAGGAGGAAGGAGCGGCAGAGAGGGGCTGCTGGGGGCTGGCCGCAGGCCCCCATTCCCCAGCCCCCTGCGCTGCTTGCGGGAGGAGGTGGAGGAGTCGGGAGTGAAGGAGTGATGTTGTCTTTGTTTGTCAAGACTATTTTAACTGGCAATAAATTAATTTTCCCCAGGTCAAGTCTGGTTTGCTTGTGATACGGTAATTGGTGAGTGATCTCCTTCTCTTTTTCTTGACCCACAAGGCTTTTCATCATATTTTCTTCCCCTGACCTGTTGAGGAGGGGTGATGAGGTCGGGTGTGCATCTGGCAGACAGCCAAGGTCAAGCCACCACACACGCACACACGCGCGTGCGCACCAGGATTGAGAAAGATGCAAACACTCACCGCCCAGCAGCTGGCACCAGGCACACAGGCCTGCTGCGGCCACTGGTGCTGGGCCCCTCACTTGCCTCGCGGATGCTGGTCCCTCCCGGTAGCTGTTAAAGAACATATAGATATGTAGTTCATATTACATATATACATACATATAGTATACATATACTATACACAGATACATTACACTCTGGCTGGAGGCAGAGACCATCACTCACTCCAGTCACTGGTGCTGAGATCCCACTTGCTCCTGTAGCTGTCACCACAGGCCAGGGGCACCTACACCACCAGTCTGAGTCCAATTTCTGCCCTCAAATCCACTCTGTGCTGGTCCCGCCAGTAGCTGGCACTTGTCATTGCAACACACACATACAACATAGAGAGTGAGATTACACAGAGAGATAGGTAAGAAAGGATTTAATAAGAATATAGGACAGACTGAGGTAATCAGGTACAGGGCTCAGACAGGCAAGTGTACTGACTGACCCCATTATATACCCTACTGGCCCCTTTTACAGCCCTTTCTGTCTATTCCCCCTCTGACTTCCTCCTCATGACCCTTCACTAAATTTTGCCTGGTCTCACAAATGCCCCTCAGATATCACAGATCCTCGTGTTCATTTTGTTTCTCCCTTCTTATCAGTTACAAAGCTAGGTGGCTCTCTCCAAAGCTGTGTCTGGGGTTTCTTAATGGCCTGTCAGTGACTGGAGACTTTTAGTCTCTGACAATGTCTCCTTTATCCTTTGTCTACCAGGTTTATGTCTCTGTCATTTTGGTTACCTCCCTTGTAACTTACTGCTTTTTGCACTGAAAAGGTCCTTGATTGGATAACCTTAATGAAGAAGAAGATCTCACCTTCCAGTTACCCTTACATCATGTTCTGCAGCCTATGAACAACAAAAAAGTAACAGTTGTATATACTTATTTTTTCTTGTTTTTTTTTTCCTTTGCGTTCTGTTCGTACATCATAGTGAACATGAGTTGCTACAGTAGGGTAGCTTGATGAATGACCCTTAAATATGATGTTTAATCAATATTGACACTTATATATCTATTGGGGAAGCCTTTTGAAGGGATCACACTCCCAAATGACCTAAATTTAGATAAAAAAGAATGAGTCCCAGAGACAGTAATCTGAACACCTAAAATCTGAAGGGCTTGAAATACCTCAAAACAGATGGCAGGAATAGACTGATCCAGGCCAGTTCCTAATACATGCAAATGTGTTATACAATGCTGAAGACTTATCTTAACAGAGAACTATTCAAAATTCTATACAGAACTTTTGACAACATAAGTGCTTTAAAGAGGTTCTGGATATCTTAAAAAAGCTATTAATTCTGTTAACTTTAGAATCTTTGTAAATGCAAGAAGTGCACCAAAATTTGAGATTCTATCTGTGTGTCTTCATGATTCAGTAAATCATTTATTTTACTTCATAACATTAGAAAAAGACTTCTGTTTTCTGGGTTTTTTTTTGTTTTGTGTTTGTTTTTTTTTTTATTATTTCCATGAAGATCTCTGTGAAAAGCATAATTACAAACCACAAGAAAAAAGACCTGTTCTGAATTAAAGTTTGAGTGACTGCAGATTTTAGTAAAGTACCTTTGGATTTTGAGATGGCAGATTCTGCTAAAATATAGAAAATAACTGGTTTCTGGTAACAAAGACAGTTTACCATTCAAAAGAAAATGACTGTGGAATTTTATTTTAACAATTTTTCAAATTATTAAACCAGAACAGTTACTGTAACATTCATTTGCAGAGGTACTTTTTGGCAACACAGCAAAAATTAGATACTCCAAAGTATTTCAGATCATTTTCTATCTTCTCTATAAATTTTACAAACACTGAGATGAGACAGAGAAATTCCCAAAGACAAATTGCCAAACACTGCAAACTACAGATCAAATTTAGATTTCATTTTCACCAGGGTAATGACACAATAGCATTACTGATTTTTTTAAAAATTAAATATTTTAAACCAGTCTTTGTTTTATATCCTATACACTTCGGGAATCTCATTACTTGTGATACATTTCTTAATATCTTTGGTTAGATCTCCAGGTGGCAAAGAAGACAGAATTTATAAGCAATTTTCTATTCTGTTACAAAGGTTTTTTTAAAAAAGGAGTTTCAAGAAGGTAAACCTGAGGCATATTTTTTATAAAGAAGGGACTTCAGTTACAAAAGTCAATTAATAAGAAGCTTCTGTCATCACACATGAAAAGTAACACAGCAATATTTCATAAGGAAATATATTTTTTTTGCTTTGTATCTTGTTTGCAAAAGAACAAATGAGAACACAAAGGGTCCTGAGTAGATGATATTGTAAGTGGAAGCAAGAGGCTGATAATTGTGAGTGAAACCACAAATCCAGGTACGGAGCCTGAAGTGGAACATCATCAGTGAAAATGTAAGGTGCAAATATTATTATTTACAACTTCATTTAGGTGTCAGACAGATGAAAAAAAAAAAATCCTATACCTTTTTTATCTAAAAATCCAAGTCAAGTTACAGGAATGGTAAAACAGAATTGTAAAATACATTATCTTTCCTTGATGCATCTGTGAAGAGAGAAAAAAAATACATGCCTAATTACAAACCTAATATACAGAAGAATGCACACTCACAGGTGCCTACTAAATGCAGATGAAAACAGACTTTTTTCCCAGTACAAGTGACAAAAAAAATTGTTTCTTAAATAGGCAACTGAGCAGAAGAAGGAAAAATAACAGCTGGAACACAGTTTTATCAAAGAATGGCCATTAGCAAATTGGAATATAGCATTCAAATGTGTAAAATAAATTACAACATTATCTGTTTCTCCAAATGGCCACAAGGTAATACGTAGGCTGATAGTGACTAGAAATACATATTAAATATATTACTTTTATTTAACAGTGCTCAACAACTTTTCTGACCAATAAAACTATTCTGAAGGTACTGCTAAAAATCCTTTGTGATTCAGAATGAGATTTGGTTGCATTCATGCAATTTAGTAGTGACATTAGCTTTCATAGTTAGACTTATTGCAGACATCCAACCTATGCCTCTGCTTCAAGGAAGACATCATACCTTTCCACATTTTAGGTTATAGATGTTTTTGAAAGTTTGGGATACTGTGCTACATCAACAAGAACAGCGGGAATGCTTTGAATCATTTGACCTTTTAGACCATCATGACCTCAAGGTCAACTTCATGTGACACATATAAGTTTCTATTAAAAATAAATAAAAAAAAACATAGAAAAATTCACCTCTTACCCACTAGGCTGCAATTTGAGTTAGAGTCAGATATTCTGGTTTCTCTGAAGTTGCAAACTTCTCTTACAAGTAGGATGGAAAACACCTCACAAAAATTTAGCTGTTGTAAAGGAGAAGCCTTCCAGGGACATCTCATCACTGAGCCCGGAATCAAGCTGGTAAATACTTGGGCAAATGTCAGAGTATAAATGAAGAGAAAATGAAGTATTTTTCTTCATTTTTAGATTGTTGTTTAAATGGCCTAGGATAATTTTATAGAAAGACAGATCACACTTACCATTTATACAGCAACTGCTGAGAGGGTCTCAAAAGACCTGGTGGAAGTTTCCAGTAACACCTCTGGAAGGGGTGTTACTTCATGACTTCATGTAGGCTTGCAAAGAGGGATAACTAACACAGAGAGATACTCTTGATTCTCTTTTTGTTCTTATTCCACTCAAGAAATGCTATCAGAATTCAAACCAGGTCTGAAATCACCAATTTTTCCTTTTCCTCTGAGTGTAACGAAATAGCCTCCAGAGCTCTGTGATGCTAGGTGTTAATTATGTGCTGCAATGCAGTACATACTCTGAAAAGCAATATCGCCTTTGTCATTTGTGACTGATTACCCAATTCTGCCTGTGTTTGAAAGAAGTTATTTCCTGAAATTTGCTTTGCAATTCAGTTCATGTGTCTGCTCATTAGTTTCCTTCAAACTGTATCATTTTGCATACTTTATCACACAGACAACAGAAATGTAGTGCTAGGAAAAGCATTCACTGGAAAACACTTGGCCAGCCCTGCAGTGTTCCCATCCAGCACAATACTGGTCTGTCCCTCAGCAGCAAGCTTTTGCTAGGCAACAGGTGCTCTGAAGTAGCGAGTACTGTATCCTGAGCCCCATTCAATGAGCACCACATACCTCATTTTCGCCTCAGAATGAATAATCTTTTTTGTCATTCCTTCAAAAGACAACATCAGCGTACCAGTCAGAGTTGCCCAAATTGTTTTCTTCCACCTACTTCTCTTCGAATAATTAATAAGTTGTTGGCGTTCAACCGCAGCCGGCAACTAAGCACCACACAGCTGCTTGCTCACTCCCACCCCACAGTGGGATGGGGGAGAGAATTGGAAGAGTGAAAGTGAGAAAACTCGTGGGCTGAGATAAGAACACTTTAATAACTGAAATAAGATAAAGTAAAATAGAAATAGCAGTAGAAATAGCAATAGTAATATAGTAATAATAACAATAATAATAATAATAATAACAATAATATACGAAGGAAGTGATGCACGATGCAGTTGCTCACCACCTGCCAACCGATCCCCAAACAGCCGTTGCTGCCCCCGGCCTACTCCCCCCAGCTTATATACTGAGCATGACATCATATGGTATGGAGTATCCCTTTGGCTAGTTTGGGTCAGCTGTTGGGGCTGTGCTCCCTCTCAGCTTCTTGTGCACCCGGCAGAGCATGAGAAGCTGAAAAGTCCTTGCCTTAGTGTAAGCACTACTTAGCAACAACTAAAACATCAGTGTCTTATCAACATTATTCTCATGCTAAATCCAAAACACGGCACTATACCAGCTGCTGGGAAGAAAAAAACCTCTTCCCAGCTGAAACCAGGAGATATGTTTAAACCAAAGAAAATTAAGTAGAAAGGTGTGACTTTTTGCACAAAAGCAGCCATACACTTAGCAACTACAGTTAACAATTTAGCAATATCTCACAGTACCCATCTGCCCAATAATACACTCTGCTTTGCAACAGTAACTCCTAGATTGTTTCTGTATTGTAAGATATTTTGTTTGTTTATTCTGAGGGTTAATGATAAATGTCACCACTAATACAGAAGACAAATATTGTATATATTTGCAATATTACTATCTACTTAACTATGTTATCAACTTCACCTGTTTTAATAATGTTCTCCATAGCTCCTGGGAGGGAAATTCTCATACAAATATTCTATACAAATAAATGAGGTACCAATAACATAGAAGCAACTTCAACATGTGGATTATTAGTGTTAACTGTTAGGGCACAGGCTAGTCAACAGCAGAATTTCTGCAAATTTAGAAGCAACATTCAGTTACCGTGATCAAATCTTGTCATTGAACAAAAAGCTCAGGGTGCTTACTTGTTCTGTTCCCACTGATGGGTTTACTGTGTAGTCCACTGCAACAAACAGCTGAAACCAAACTTCACAGTTATTTTAAGCAGACTTATTCTTAAGCGTGGAGTCCCATGGACTCAACAACGGCATGCAGCTTATAATCGTGAAAGAAAGAACTGCCTGCATGCTGTTTGTGATTGACTGGGTATGGGTTGAATAAGAATTCCGCATGCATAAATAAAGCACATTATACTAAGAATATCACATACATATTTTACAGCACTGATTTGTCCTTCAACACAAACCTGATCTACAAGCAAAATATTTCAAGATTTCCTCCTCAGCCTAATATATTTGTCTTTTATAGTCTGCCAGATATGAACTCTTAAACACAATGATTCAATGTCACCATTATTTGCTTGACCATCAATAACTTTCAACTCAAAAGAGCATAACTTTCTCTTATTGAGAAGTACTGAAGACCAAAGCCTTCTAAATACATTTCTATGCTGCAGAATGTGTAAATGTATTTGTGAAGCTATGTTTAACATTAATGTATATTATAAGTTTAGGTAACCTCCTATGAGGTGGTGTAACACCAGTTCCTTTCTCCCATACACCTGGTTGGTTATATTGGTAGTAATCTGGTTATTATTGGAGCTAGACTCCACAATAATGGCACAGAGGCAAACTGAATACCTAGCCTGCAATATTTCTCCAGGTACAGATCTTAATAGTAATAGTGGATATTTAGTGCTAGTTCTGTAAATCCAGAAAACTGTAACAAACTGAAATCTGTGTATAAAACCACCTGTCTTGCTTCCAAGCAGTCTATTGGGCAAGAATGCTTTTAATTAAAAGCAGCACCCAAGAGCACTGCACAAACTCAAATGCATCCTGGTACACAGATCATCATCTCAACAGACATAAGATAAAGTTCCAGATTACCAAGATCTACATGGTGTTACTACATGACACAGTTTTGAGAACTAGCTGATATATGAACTTTACAAATGAGCTATGAATAGTTGTGGACCTCTGCTCTCAAGTATTTTGCATGGGTTTTAATTACTTCATCCTAAAGTGACTGAAGATAATATAAAAGTCGTAGTCACCCCTTAAATCACATATTTTGGAGACTATCACTAGAATTGCGTGGAGCTGATGTATCTATGTCAACAGATATCTTTCTATATGCAAATTTTAAGGACATAATTCTGGTTTTGGCTAAAAAAAATACCATTTAATACCATTGTTTTCTGTAAATGCAGTTTTAGTTCTGTTCCTTCAGACAGTAGATCATAGGAGTCACAGGAAATTTCATGTTGGAAATGGCTCATAGCAGCATCAGATCTGAGGTCAGACCAGGTTTCTCAGGGCTTTATCCAACTGCATCTTGAAAAACTCCAAGGACAGAAACTGCACAACATCTCTGGAAAACCTGTTTCGCTACTTGACTGTCCTCAAGGAGAAAAAGTTTTCCCTGATATCCAGTCTGAACCTTTTCTGTTTCAGCTTATATCCACTGCCTATCATCCTCCCATCATGTACCACTGTAAAGTGGCTGAGTCTGTCTCTTTGATGAACTCCTTACAGGTACTGAGAGGCTGCTGTTAGGTTCCTCCTGGAGCCACCTCTTCTTCAGGCTGAGCGAGTCCCAGTCCCCCAAGCTCTTCTCCAAGGACAACTTCTCCAGTCCTGATCAGTCTGGCATCCCTCTGCAAAACCTGATCCAGGTTATCAATGTCTTTCCTGTATGATATGTAGGGTGGGGTGGCAAGGCTGGTTGCAGCATCTAGGTGTTATCTCACAGGTTCAAAGCAGAGGGGAAAAATCCATCCCCTCAGTGTCCTGGCTGTGTCCCTGTGGATACCATCCAGGAAGCTGTTGGCCATCTCTGCTGCCAGGGCACACTGCTGGCTCATGCTCAGTTTGTGTCTGCCAAGACCCTCAGGTCCCTTCCCACAGAGCTGCTCCCAGACAGGCAGGCATAGCCTGTGTGCTTGCACTGGTGCCCCACAGGGGCAGTGCTTTGCATTTGTCACCTTCAAGCTTGATAAGTGTGCCATCTGTAACTTCCTCCATGTCATTGATAAAGCTGTTAAACAGGACAGGGCATTGCTGTACCCCACTTGTCACCAGCATAAGTTGAATACCACTCCATTTACCACTACCCTCTGAGCCCAGTCTTCTATCCAGTCTTTTCCCCCTCTTACTGTCTAGATATCCAGAGTGTACAGTACAAATTTAGATTTAAAAAAAAAAAAATCTAAAATTTTTGTGGGAGATGGTATTGAAAGCCCAGCTAAAGGAAAGGTAAATGATACCCACTGCTCTCCCCTCATCCACATACTCGCATACTCTGCCCCTAAAACCAGGTACACATCACAGTTTCTGCAGATTGATGAAATACTCACCACAATCTTTTGTCCTGGTGTCAAATATGGTAGGTATGAAGTTCAGACAGTCTTTGCAAAATCTGGGGTGGGAAACAGGCAAATGTCCAGCTCACTGTACACTGAAGTAGATGATGACTTAAAATAAAAACCAAAGAGTTTCATCTGTATCTTCATAGCCCAGTAAGTCTGTTAGGATTTTGTTCTTTGCTTTTGTTTAGATTTGTACAGTTGTGTGATGTCAGGAGCTACTGTGTGAAGAATCTATGATGCTGATAAAATGTGGCATCGAAGAAAACCAGCATGAGATGACAGCAGGGGCCCTGAATTTACAGGCACAGAGTGATACTGGTGGCTGCAGAGCTATAAACAATTTAGCAGTAGCTAATCAATGGTCAAAGGAAGGTGCACTTAGGAGCTTTGTAACACCAGTTTCACATGTAAAACACATCACAGGTGGTAAATTTGGATATAACATGGACTTGCACACTAATGAAGAAAGACAAAGTACCAAAGATACACTGTTAGCAAACATAAAGATGCCCTCAAACATGTCCCACAGTGAGAAGGAGACGCCATCAACAGCATCATCATACCCCTCTCAGGAAAGGACTTAGGATGCTGAGTAAACACGCCTAGACTGAAGGCTCTCACTTAAGTGGGATGAGCATGGCACCAGAGAAATTCACTATAAAGTTCATGTATGTCTCTTTTTAACTTTACATAATTTGAACTTGAAGTGCTAATATCACTGTAACCATGAACTGTAATAATAATTCTTTGATTAGACAGATAAAGTTTTAATTCTATTAACAATAAATTATTGGGTTTGCATTGATACAAACATTTTTTTTACAAGATTTTGAGTGTAAAAAGCTGATGAGAATTTGAACAACCTGTTCTGTAACTTGGATGCAATGAATTGATAACACTTATTTTTCTTTCCCCCAAAACTATCCTTTCAAGCAGGATATACTGTTCTCCTTTTTAACTAACAAAACTGTACACACAACTGTGTCTCTGTTACCACAGGGTTTCCACTGAAATGCAAGACAAAAGGGGAGAAGCAAAACTCCTGTTTCGTCTTAATGACTGGGAAGCAGGACTCAATGTTTTGTATCCAGTTGTAGGTAGGATTTTGGTCAGTTGGAGGAAAAAAAAATAATGAAATACAGCCTTTCTTTAGTCCTTTAGATTACTATACTTTTCTATTTTTCTCCTCATTTTAATCTAGAGTATGTCTGCTGCTTAAGAATCAGATTCAGAATAAATCTCCATCATATCCAAAAACCAAGCTGAAATAATAAACCAAATTATCCAAAGCTTTGTGGAAAATATACTGAGCTCTGAGAAAGAGGATTGTTGACCTCTTTGTGCAACTCATTAAATAATACGACCCATTCTAATTTAGAGTCTGTAGGAGAGATGATAAGAAACAGCAGCTCTTGTAATTTTCATTCGTGCTGGATATCAGAGGAATATGCAGGCTAATGTTAATGGAGGATAACTGTCCTGCACAACCAATTAGAGCTATAGATTCTAATCACCGAACAAAGTAGCTGAATATGAAGCTATTTGTATTAATGCTGAAGCGTCTTTCACTAGACAGGCATAACCCCATTAAACCAGAATATTTTTTGTTTGTGTCCAAATCTTTTCTGCAGCACTGGCTACAGTTTCACCAGTCAAAAGAGAACAGCCATTGAGCTGTTGCCAAATTCATAATCCATTGATACAGAAAAATAAATCTATTATATGTGCAGTCAATATGCAACTGCATAATTTGTTTTTAATTCATTTAAAAGTATGATTAAAATTTTATTTAATGAAGGATACTTAAAGATATATTTCAAAATATGCCTGCTTTTCTTATCCTTTAATTTTTTCTGTATGTCCTTGTCAAAAAGAAATTAATTTTCTCCAGTGTGTGTGCATATGCCCACTTCAATTAGTGATAAATCAAAGTGGTGTCTTTAAGAACAGATAAAAGTTACGCAGACATATATTCATCAGAACAACTTGAAATAGCTTAACCAAATTATTCCCTTTACTGAGTCATATATATTGATAATGAGACATATATAGGTTTCAAATCAAGCATCCTAAGTTAAAAAAACTTTTAATGAGAGCATGCACTGCAATTCCTTTGAGGAAAGTATTATGAACGACTGCCACGTTGTATTTTCATTGTAAGTTAGGCACATGAACTCTATAGAATGAATAGTTTAATTTTTACACACACATGAATCCAGTCACCGCGGGCTTTTCTGTAAGCTCCAATAAGACAATATATTTTTCCATATTCTTTACAAAAATGAGAACTCTGTTTGCATATCACACAAACTGTTGTATTTTTGCCCAAGTTGTTCTTCATCAGATTTTTATACTGCTGTGTATAAGCACTTTTACATGAAGACTCCTTCTTGTCTTTTCCTCTTTATTCTACCCTTTTGTGAAATCAGTGAGGTGGACTTGGCAGGACGTACACACAATACATAAGAGAGTGTCACCCCTCAGGAAATTTGCCATTTGCTGCAAATTGTAATGAAGGAAAACAATATGCAAAAAGAAAGAGACAAAACGTATAGCATTGTCCAAAAGTTTTTTAGTCTGTTGAAACTTTAAAAATAGATTGATAAAAGCATAATTTCTCTGAAGATTGTGATTGAAAATTGGGATGTTGTCTAAGAAAAAAGGGAAAACAAAAAAACAAAACTAAGGCAACTGGAGGGGGGAAAGGATGTAATGGAAGAGACTGAGAGTATGTGAGCTTGGAAGAAGCTGTGAAATCACAAGAGCAACACAGAGACCAGAACACAGGACCAGAGGTTTTCAGGGGCAGAGGAAAGATTAAATAAACCACAGGAATGTGACATCAATAAGAATATGTAATTTAAGTCAGAATGTCATGAGAATGTCTGAAGAGAAAATATTAAGGAATAATAAAGAAATAAAGAGTACTGAGAAAGAGTTGAGAAAGGGTGAGGAGAGTTAAATGCCATCTTCTTTTCAGGGAAATAAATAAGTTCATAAATAAAAATGGTAGAAATGACCAGAAATTAGAATGGTATAGGGACAGAAATGCTTATTTAAGAAAATGTATGGCAAATAAAAAGAAATAGAAAAGAAAATGGTATGCTATTAAAGCTCCTTAGTCTTACTTCATTCTTCCCACTTCCTCATAACATTTTTAATGCAATTGTTACAAGTAACAAACTATAGCTGTAGTAGGGATTTACTCCAGGAAATATCCTTGTTGCTGTTGAATGTGTATTTGTAAAAGTCACCTGTCAAAGTAACATGCTCTTTCAGTTCCTTATTTGCAGCATGGTTAATATTAGACTTCTTCCATTTATACTTTAAAAAAAAAGGGAAAAAAATCCTTGCTAGTTCTGATCAGTCAGCATTTAACCACAAATCCTGAACTCTTTCAGCCCTCTTAGCAGTCGAGGTTATGTTGCAGAGCTGCAGATGACACTGTTTTAGGGTTAGAGTGGATTCCTTAGTCTGCTAGGCTGCTATGAGGAACATTAAGTGGGTTATTAGCCCCATATATCCCTCCCTTGGTTGCTTTTTAAGTAGCACCTCCTAAAACACAGGAGCAGGCAATCCCAAAGTGTAGGAAGTCAAGCAGGTGAGGCAAAAGGCCGGCTTGGCTGACCAGGGATATTCTAGACATAAGGAGAAAAAGAAAGTATATGGCCAGTGAAAGCAAGGTCAGGTGACATGGGAGGACTATAGGGATGCTGTTCACCACTGCAGGAAGGAAATATGTGTGGCCAAAGCTCAATTAGAGTTGAAGCTGGCTGGTACCATGAGGGACAATAAGAAGGGCTTTTTAAAGTACATTAATGACCAAAGGCAGGCCAGAAACAATATTGGTCTGTTGCTTGATGAAAATGGTCACCTCACAAGCAGGGACATAGACAAGGCAGAGACATTTAATGCTTTCTCACCTCAGTCTTCAACACCGATGGTGGGCTCAGAGACCCCCAGAGGCCTGGGCTAGACAACCATGACTGTGGGAATGATAAACTCCTAATAAACCCTGAACTTATGCAGGACTTGCTGCTCCAGCTCGATCCTTATAAGTCAATGGGACCTGATGGGATTCATCCAACTTAAAGAGCTGGCTGATTTCATAGCAAGACCTCTCTCAAAGAATTTTCAATGCTCTTGGGAATCTGGAGAGGTCCCAATTGACTAGAAGCTGGCAAACATTGTCCCAAACTACAGGAAGGGCAACAGGGATGACCCCAGTAACTACAGGCCTGTCAGTCTCACTTCTGTGCCTTGTAAAATTATGGAGAAGGTTATTCTGGGAGTTATTGAAAAAAACCTGAAAGACAACACAGTCATTGGTCCCAGCCAGCACGGGTTCACGAGGGGAAAGTCCTGCCTAACAAACTTCATTTCCTTCTCTGACAAGGTACCCACCTGGTTGACCAAGGGGAGCCAGTCAACGTGATCTTTTTGGATTTCAGTAAAGCTTTCAATACTGTCTCTCACGTTATTGGCCTGGACAAAATATCCAGCATACAGCTGGATAAACATGTAATGCAGTGGGTGAGCAATTGGCTGATGGGTTGGGCTCAAAGGGTCATAGTGAATGGGGTTACGTCAGGCTGGCGGCCTGTCACTACTGGGGTTCTGCAGGGATCCATCTTGGGGCTGGTACTGTTTGATCTCTTTGTTAATGACTTGGATGCCGGACTTGAAAGAATACTAATTAAGTTTGCTGATGACACAAAATTGGGAGGAGCTGTTGACACTCTTGAGGGCAGAGACTGGACAGACTGGAGAGCTGGGCAATCAGCAACCATATGAAGTTTAACAAGGGCAAGTGCTGGATTTTACACCTGGGGCACGGCAACCCTGGATGTACATACAGACTGGGGAATGAGAGGCTGGAGAGCAGCTCTGCAGAGAGGGACCTGGGGGTTCTGGTCAATGGCAAGTTGAACATGAGCCAAAAGTGTGCCCTGGCAGCCAAGAGGGCCAGCTGTGTCCTTGGGTGCATCAAGCACTCTGTTGCTAGCTGGTCGAGGAGGTGATTGTCCCACTCTACTTTGTGCTGGTGTGGCCTCACCCTGAGCACTGTGTGCAGTTTTGGGCACAACAGTACACTGAGGATATAAAGCTACTAGAAAGTGTCCAGAGGAGGGCTGTGAAGTTGGTGGAGGGTTTAGAGGGGAAGCCGTATAAGTAGTAGCTAAAGTCACTTTGTTTGTTCAGCCTAAAGAAGAGGAGACTGAGGGCAGACCTCATCAGAGTCTACAGCTTCCTCACAAGGGGAGGAGGAGGAAGGGCAGGAGCTGATCTCTTCTCTCTGGTGACCAATGATAGGACCCAAGGGAATGGCACGAAGATGTGCCAGGGGAGGATTAGGTTGGATGTTAGGAAAAGGTTCTTCACTCAGAGGGTGGCGGAGCCCTGGAACAGCCTCCCCAGGGAGGCAGTCATGGTGCCAAGCCTGATGCTATTCAAGAAGCACTTGGACAACTCCCTCAGAGATACGGTGTGAATTTGGGGTTGTCCTGTGCAGGGAAGGGATTTGGATCTGATGATCTTTGTGGTTCCCTTCCAGCTCAGGACGTTCTATGATTCTATGATTCCCTAGCACAGATGCAAACCTGAAAGACTTGCAAATGAAATGAGTCCCTGTTTTCTGATAACTGAATGAGACAGTCCCTTTTTTCCACATTTAGCCATGTCCTTCTTTAGTTACTGGTGCTTACATGCCAAATTTAATAGTCCCTACTTCTTCACTCATACCAACTTCCTCAGTTTTTATTACTTTTCTGCAAAGTTTCTGAGCACGCTGTAAAAGGAAAAGATTCCTAGTCACCATCTACTGCTTAGCAAATGATAGCAATAACCATAAGTTCTAGGAAATTTGTAACACCTGGGGAAAGTTATATTTGCTACATGCTTGCAATCCTCTCCGGTGGAATTGCTCAGTGAGGGTGACAGTTGATGATAAGTCAATGGAAGAGGAATGAATCACAGGTGTTGAAATCCCAGGCTGTACCACAGGCAGGGAAACAGAGCTCGGGCAGATCCACAGAAGCAGAGACCCCCAGTTTGCATCTTCGCTGGGATGGAGAGGATAAAGCAGGAGTTGATTCCAAAAAATATTAGGCAGAAGCATTTTGTATCTGGCCCATACACAAACTGCTCCAAAAGAATAGGGTCAAGAATATACACATAAGACAGGAGAATGAGGCGCTAAGTGGTGCTGGTTTTCCCTTTTCATACCACCAGCTATGCTATCACTCATACACCATGTTATTTCCAGCTTCCTTACAATTCCTCTGGATTTTATTCCATCTTGAGTTAAGCCTGTAATCCTTCTCCCTTACCCTATTACACATCACCATTTATCTCCACCCGCAAGTCCCCTATACTGTTCTCATTCTAATACTTATCATTAAACTCATGCCTATGGTGAGAGTTCATTTCTTTTTCTAAATACTTTCAATTTTGTTTAAAAGAAGTAGTAGCATATTCTCAATGGGTTAAGTGTACAGAAGCTAAGATTATCTGAGGTGATTTTACTTTCTGCTAGCATATACATTTTTGCTGTGAGAACTGGAGCTATTTGATAACCAAAAAGTTAATTGCCACTGAAGCTATCTTGCACCATATACATATGTTTATATTCACAGAAGTGATTTTTACACATCTTCTTCTGATCTTTATTAAATATGATTTTAATCTTTAAAAGCCTTGACCAATGCACCAATAATAATTGGCCTAACACAGAACCACCATGAAGGAGGAAGATAAAGTCTCACTGACACACATTATTTTTCAGCAAGCCATTGAATAAGAGCTTTGAGCCATGCCAAGTATGAAATCTGTAGTTAAGGTTGATTAGTCTTCAGATTGTAAGACATCCTTATAATGTCAATAAATCAGAACAAAATGTCACACAAGAGAGTGACTAACAGTATTTTGCTGTCACTTTAAAGTGCAAAGATGTCTAAAAGCATAGACACAAAGCTGAGATTCTAATTAGTTATGAAGATGGTAAAATTAATGTAAATCATGTTTGCCCTTTCAAGCTAAACAATTAAAATTGGCAATGGCATTAGCATTCTCATTAAATTTTGAATAAACAAAAATTACCCAAACGCCTGTAGAAACCCGACCAGAAAACAAACCACAGTTATCAGTACTAATAAGGGAACTAGGAAAGAAGGAAATCCGAATGATTTTAAGGAAAATTCTTCTAGATGGAACATTTTTAGAGATGGTTTTGAGGAATTCAGAAAAATGAACCGAGAAAGAAGAAATACAGTAGATGAAAGGTCTCGTACTGTAAACATTCTTGAATATGGCTGAGCCCTTGGCAAAATCTAAAGATAATATTTCATTGAAAAGCAGGTTTCTTGTCCTGTAACTACCCACTTCTGGTATCCTGAAAACTTATACTGTGTCTTCTGTTTAATTCATTATGTAAAAAATAAAACATTATTTTGCTATTGTAGGATGAAGATTTAGTGATGCACAAAAATATCTTCCTTTAAAAGGCTAAAAATAAGCAGAAAAGTTATTGTCATATCATCAGCACTAACACAACTCAAAACTGAAATGAAGGTATTGTACCTGCATTAATAAGTCCAGTCTGTTGATAGTGACAACTGTCTCAGTGACAGTGGAGAGCCAATACACTTCTGAGAGTTCCAGGCCAGGACTGGAACTTAACACCTGCTGTGAACTTCTGTGCAAATGCCACAGGAGGCTTTGGAGTCATTAAAATAGGTATTTTTGTACACATGCTATCATTTGATAAAGAGAAGTGAAACATTTTGTGGCCTAGAAGGAAATTCTTTTCTGAATTATTCAAAAGCTGAGCTTCCTCCCCTTTTCTGTGGTGAAACTATACTGCACAAAGCAAAGAGATCATATATTACTGGCTCAGAACACAAACTTCGGTGCCTTAGGAATGCCTTTTTTTTTTTTTTTTTTTTTTCTCTGTTTCACTGGTTGGTTTTTAAATGCACAAAGGAAGATAGTAGATACCTTTCCTGGGTTAACTTGCTTTGGTAGTTGATTTGCTTTCAGTTGAGTGGCTCAAAATCACTCAGGATTTTGTATCTCAATGCTAGGTGATGTGTTAGTGCAAAGACATGGTTTCGCAGCAGCCTTACATCATGTATTTATACATAGGTTTAGTCCATATTGACAGTGTGAGAAAATATTGCCCCCAAAACTTAAACAATAAAGTATTAATAGCTTGTTCCCTATTATGGCATTGAAATGCATGATATATAATACAAAGATTTTATTACCATTCCCTTGGAATAGTCTGTATTACTCACAAGTAAAGCATTCTGAGTTACATGGCTTGTGTAGACTTAGACAGAAATCATAGTGATATCCATTACTGCAATGCAGAATGCATTCTGTGGTGTGCTATGGTATGTTTCATTTTGTTTTATACTTCTGATCCACTTCATTAATTTAATCCACTTTTCTTAAACTGGTATTTCCTCTCTAAAAATGGACTGGAGTTTAGGCTTGTGTTTATATGTATCTGCTATTTATCAAACCATAGAATCAGATAAATAAATCAAATGTAATAAATCTGTTTTATTTCTCCTCACTTTAGAATTTCATACTAAAATTTAGAGCAGAAGATTTGAACCAGAGAGGACAAACAAAGGTTAATAGGGATCTTTACTTTTTCTTAGAGGTACCTAATAAATCTATGGAGAAGCAAGCTCACTTTAAAACTTACATTATGAACCAATATTCTGTTTGGTGAGATTAAAAATAACACAGACTGATGTTTGTAAAAAAAATATTTAAATCCTCCCACCAAGTAATTTAATAAAAAACATGCCTGCCTGTCCATCCACTTCCCATAGTAGTCATATTTGCCAATTATAATGAATATAATGTGTGGGAAAACACAGGGAAAACTCAAAAATAACACCTTACATTTTTTATTAAAAGAGACTATGGATGGAAAAATGCGTAACAAAGGAAGGAGAAGATGGACTTGGTCAGGACACACTCTTTTCAGTAATCAACGCAAACATACAAGCCTATCAACGCGTAAGTTGCTCCAGAGTAATTACAAAGCGTATGTTGTTCTTGGTTAAAAGGAGCGTTAGAGAAAATACAGCGTAGCTAGGAGTGCGGATGGGGACTGTTAAGTGGGTGACAAACCAGAAAGCTGAAGGAAGTCATGCTTCAGTTAGTCTGATGGCCATGGAATGATTTGTTCTGTGCAAGTTGTCTAAGTGAATCAAATTGCTCTTTGTTCTCTGGTATTTTAATGAAACCTGTAACAGTGTACATTCATGCAACATACGCAAATAAATACATGATACTTTCTGGCTTTTGGGGTTTCAAAATGTTGGTGAGATGCAAGGGCACAGATGTTTTACCAAATAACAACAATTATAAATTAAAACTTTAACTGAAAATTATCAGCGCAAGACTTTTTGTCGAAGTTTAGAAAAAAATGGAAGACAGCATTAAGGTAGTGTTAGGTGAAAAGGAAAAGAAAACCATAACAAAAAAATGATTAAGATATATATATTTTTAAAATATTATATAAACTATAATCTATAATATATTATATATATTAATATAGTATTAAGATATATAATAAAGACAATGTATATCTTATGTATAATATACACCCTGTATACATGTATGTTATACAGTCTGTATTTATAATATAAATGTATTTTTAAATATCTCTCTCTCTCTCTCTCTCTCTCTCTCTCTATCTATCTATCTATCTATCTATCTATCTATACATACCATACAGAGTGGCAGGACCTAGAGAACAAATCCAAATGCACATCTTTTTCTAGCAGTAGATGATTTTATTCTATGGAAACTGTCATACCAAAGATGCAAGATATATTTTACAGTCAAGGAAGGGTCTTTATTATATGATTTCTTTTTTGTATCTCACTCAACCAAAAAAGATAATAAAGAGCTCAGAAAGGTTAACTACTTGTAGTCCCTGTCTAGTATCTCTACTTTTTTTGTGGGCTTTAATTTCAATCATAGAACAGCATCGAAGCTAGTATAGCAACAAATCCCTTAGATTAGAGCAGAAGTTTGTATTACAGACCTACACGGGAAATTAGTGTTTATACCTATTTTCTTACACTGAAGATCATAAATACTTGACCATTATTGATGTCAGTTTCATACCCCTTCCTTCCTTCACTTCAATATCACTCAAGAAATACGTGTCCTTACAGAAGTATAACAGGAATTGCAGATGCGGAAAATCCATGGCTAGCTGCTGGTTACTGCAAAAAAAATGTGGAGAACTACTAATGAGTGACCTGCACGTTGTGTTGTGACTACTGGCAGAATGCAGGTACCTGTAGATGGGAAGGTATACCAGGCAAAAAATCTTCATGAACCAAAAATACAAAACCATGGTTTTATAAAGTACTCAACTGCAAGATGTATAAAGAATTATAGAAAAGCAAAGACAATCAATATTAACATTGTTTACATCTGTAGTCTGCTATAAGTATGTAGCCAGTGTAAAGCAAAATTTAAATTAAAAAGGTTTAGTGTCCAGTGCCTACAGGAAGTAGGAAATCAAGCAAATGCTAAATGTCAATAGGTGATGTAAACAAAGGCTGATAATTATAGCCCTATGGCCCAGAGTAGTATCTTCTATGCAAAAGTCTCAAAAGGTATTAATATTAGGTAGGCGTTCAGTTTATAGACACCACTAAAAATGTTCCAAACACAAATACATTACAAAGCAATGAGGGCATAACGCAAGCACTCAAAAGAAATGCCAGTTAGAAGGTGACAGTTATGGAACCACGCACATGAGTTACAACTTAAAAGACCATATGCCATTTTTCCCCACAAGTGAATGTTTGCACAAAATTCCTATTCAAAGTCAATGAACACATAACTCTAGAGTTTCATTGCTATGCAAAGAATGAACTGATGGCAATATCCCAATTTCATGGGCTGGGAATGGATGCATGGATCCTGTGACAGAAATTGCTTATTAATATATGGAGCTTTAAAAACAAATACCAAGGATATGAATTCTGCAGTTGCTTTGCATGTTATAATGCATTACTGTGCAGTGTATTTACTTTATATTGTGGAGGCTGTGGCTGGGGGTTTGGGTTTGCTCTTTTTTCTGGAAAGCTAGCACCAGAAGTTATGTGTATAGTCTCACCACACATCATTGTGTTTTCCAGCTGTTGGAAACCCAGTGTCTTTTTCATGGACAGGTGGTATCTAGTGTTGGATGAAAAAAAAGGACATAGACAAGATTAAAGATTCTGTGACTTAAATTATTACTCAAACTTATCTAGATTAACCTTAAAATGAAAGTAAGAGTATTGAGGAGAAGGAGTCTGCCTTGTAACTGTGTATTTCTGATCTTCTGATCCAATACACATTTTCAATAAATAAATGGAGCTCCATCATTAGAGGTTCTTGTGAAATAAGCATCTTGGGGATAACATCAGAAGAAATAAAACTTACTTTAGAGCTACCAGGCACAGCTTCGGTGTTTTATACCCTTTATGAAACTATACTCATTTCAGGTGATCTATAACTACATGTTTTAATTTGCTATACATTTTTATTGTCTGTAGCATAATACTGTTAATAAAAGTAAAAAAATCTATAAAATTATGGTTTACCTAATTATACAAAGTTAATTCAGGCGAAGGTATTTAAAGTCATCATTTATCTGTCTAGTCATAAAAGCCAATTTCTCAATAAAATATGGTCTTGGAATATAAACATTTTGAATAATATGAAGAAATATGGGCATTAGTGTAAAAAATATTTCAGTTATTTCAAGAAATTACATTAAAAGAGAGAATCAGTCAAAGAATGGCATCAAAACACAAGAAAATAACAGTAATATATTTTGAAAAACTTCATCCATAACAAAATAATTCCAAACATTGAGAATTTGTAAATGAAAAATAAATCCCAATTGTTTCAATGGCTGTGGGATTCCATAAATAAAGCTGAAAATGTATTATCTAAAGTATCTAAATGGATAATTTAGATGGGAATGGAGATGGGAAAACTCAGTAAGGAACATGCAGAAGATCTCTGCTTTTGAAACATAAGGTCTCTCAATGTTTTGTTTTAATTTATAATTATGTGTTTCTCTGTTGGATTCCTCTATAGATTTCAAAAAAGGCCCTAGAGGTAACTTCATGGATCTTGTGCAAGGCTCTGTTGCAGGAAAATCCTTTTATCTTACACCAATCTCTTCATCTGGTATAAAATACCAAAATAGTTGAGAAAGCCAAGTGCTAAAAATGTAAAAAGAATTAACAAAATTAGCAAACTCTGATAACTACTCCTGATAACAACAAAATTTCCTTTTAAAAACATAATAACCTAAACTTTTGGGTTATGCTTCAAAACAAGCATCAGCAAGTTCCAGCAAATGCCATGAAAAATCATGATTGGAGTGCATTACTCCCTTCTCCCATCCTGATGAGGCAGCATTACTCCCTCCTCCAAAGCTGATGAGGTAGCAAGTGTTTGACACTACTTGAAGGTGCTTTTCTAGCCAGTTCTTAAGACGACTAGTGATGCAGATGCCACTGCAGCTGCCACAGGCATCTCTAGTGTTTCACTAATATTTCTAATAACTTACTTGACTTTGCTGCATCGTAAGTCCATTATTTCCTGTTTCTAGCTACTGCAGATGTGGAGAACAGATTGTTTCCTTCCCTTTCACAGCAGCCTTTTACATGCTTGAAGGCTGTTGCATCCCCTATATAGTCCTTTTAGTCTTGTAACACATTTAATCCTTCCTCATGTTCTCTCAAGTCCTGATCCTTTTTACTGAGCTCATTAGACATTTTCCAAGGAATGTCCAAAACTCTACTTTCGCAAAGGGCAGTGCTCAGAACTTGCTACAGTGCTTCCAGGAAAGCCCTACTAACCCTGAGCAGACCAAAAGACAATGTACTCAGCAGTATCACTCTTTGATATGTATAGCCCACATGCACAGTCAAGTCAGGATGGGAGGGGAAAGCTGCAAAGGGGAAATTTTGTAGGCCTTTCTGAAGCGAGAAAATATCTGCTGAAAGCCTGTGCATACAGGCTGTTTTTCACAGGAGCATTATTTCAAATTTCTTGCAGAGTGTGTTTCTGTTTAGTTTTATCCTAATAGAGTGTTTGTACCTCTTCCAATATTGCTGGTATTCATTCTTCTCCCTGTAACATTTTAACTTCCTGATGTTTTCGTAAAGAACTGTTCCTCAAGCCATGGTTCCCATTTCTGCATCTGTGCAGCTAATTATTCCTATGTACAGTACTTTGCACTTTTCTCTCTCAAAATTTGTCTTTTTTTTTTTTCCAGGCTATTTCCCAAATTATCCAGACCACTTTGAATTCTAATCTTGTTCTCCCCACACTTGCAGTTTTCTCCAGGTTTGTTTCAACTCCAAATTTAGTAGGCATACTTTATATTTCATTTATATTTCACCCTGGCCATTAATACTAATAAAGAATAACATGTGTCCAGAATGGTGGTTTTCTTTGAAAATGAATTAGACATAGTCTTCTCTTCTGCGAGTGAATCCTATTAACTTACTGGAAATGTTTTTTACCAAGAAGTGTTGCATCTGTGCAAATCAATAGAAAATGTCCTTTCTTTAAGAATGTCATTTGAGAAGACATTTTCTGAAGCATTATTTAAGGTTAAGATCTGTGGTACCTGCTGCTTTTTTCCACTCCACAAAGCTTTTTAACCAGTAACAAGACCTTGGCAAATGCATGTTGGCAGTTTCTTGCTTAATTTGCAGGTGCTTACAAATAGTTTCACTGCTTTTCCGTATTTCAAATAATTTTAATTTGACAAAGTAGCCTGCAATTCCTTGAGTTTTCTTCCTGTCCCACCACCTCCTTTTTTCTTCTTTCCTCCTTTTTTTTTTTTTAAGGTAAGCAATGCATTTACATGATTTTAACTGTTAGCATTTAATCTCCTTGAGTTACTGAAAATAACAACTGCTATTAGGCAATCTGAAGACATGTGACTGATTAAATACTTTTAAAATTTTATACAGTGTTTTTCCTCCTAGTTTACACTAAGAGTCCATCTTCTTTTTACACTGGTATTAGCTATGCTAGCTGCTAAACACAGATGAACTTTTTGGTCATCTCAGATGAAAATAAAATGATTTGTCATTCTAGGTATCTTCTGTTCCTAGTTTTTCCACTGAGTTATGGATCTATACTGTCCTTTTACTGCCAATGTGCAATAATACAAGTACTTTGCAATACAATGTCTTGCTTTCCTTGATATCTTCTTGCAAGTTGCATTGCATTTTACAGTCCAACCTTTCTGATTTTGTCTTTACAAAAATTATAGTATTCTTTTACATTTGGTTGGGTCTTGCTTTCTTTGTACTAGAAATTGTTTATGTTTTACTTATGTTTTAACCAAGGTAAACTATAAGCTTGCAGTTTACCAGTGCTGCTCTTCTGCACTCACCCTTCACTGGTATTAAAAAGATTTGTTTTAATTTCCTTAAAGACCTGCCAGCTCTCCTTAATTCCTTTTGACCTTAGACAGGCCCACATATACTCCAAGTTTATTGTTTTCCACCAGTAAAACAACAGTTCTCAAAACTCTTTTAATTATTGCTTAGAGAATTTCATCAGGTCTGGTTTTCTCTGCAGTCTGGATCTCAAACCTCATCCTTTGTATAAAATAGTATCTCCTCTCTTATTCTTCTACTTGACTTTCCTGAATATGAATAGAATATCATAGAATAATCTAGGTTGAAAATGACGTCTAGAGGCCATCTGATCTGACCTACCACTTAGAACTGAGCCAGGTTTGATGCTAATAAAACATAGTCCTCTACAGTACTACTCAAGTCACGCAAGCTTTTCTGCTGTGGCAATTAAATCATAATCCTGATCTTGAATTTAAACATCCAGATCAAAAACTTCTCTTGCAAGATACAATAGGAGGCTGAGATCATAAATATTGACTCATAGAAATTAATTAAAATCCCAAGTAACTATGTTTGAATATTCAGAACAGGTTTGTTAGGACTAACCAGGTCCCACTTGTGCCTGAAACTCCCAGTTAGGCTATTCTTTTGCTTGTAGCAAGGCTACTGTCTTCAGTGAAAAGGACACGTGAGGTGCTAAATAGTTGTTTCCAAGATCTTCAGTGCTGCAGAAAATCAGTCTTGACAATCTTTGGATGGGCTTCTGCTGCAGAAAAAGGTAAATGAACAATGAACAAGCATTGCAAGGCTGCTCTCAATATTGAGAATGAATTTCAAGTGTTGCCAGAGGTCACACTGCTGCGTGGAGGACTCTGCATGCCTGTAAATGCTCCAAAGTGTCATATACCATTAATGCATCTTTGAGCATCTCAGTGCACCGGACATGCCTGCACAGACTGCTTTTGGGCTGCTTACAACATACAAATGGGAGGCAAAAGATCTGCTTCCAGCTTGAAGATCCTTCCCCTTCCCCCTGCCTATGAATACTTTGTGAGAGCTGTTTTGATATATGCAGAGAGCAAATCCTCCCTATTGTTAAATTCCACATTATTTGAGTAAGAATAGCTAGTTTATCTTATTTTCTTAAAAACTTGCATGTTATTTGCATTTCACCTTCCTTTCGTAAGGAAATCAGGTTCTGGTTAGCAGCTGTCTTGCTATTTTTGAGGCTACTGGTTGACTGCAATTAGATTTTACTGAATACTCAAGGCTATGAAGCTCCTGCAAGTACCAGAACTGGGAAAGAGATAGAAGAGAATGAACATTTTGTTCCCTTTCTGGTTGAAAGGGAGCCATAACTAAGCTTTTTATCCATGGTGACAGGAAGAAACCAGTTCCATAACCAGAAGTTGTGTAGGATCTGAGTAATCAATATACGTAGAAGTACCTGACCATAACACATATAGCCACTCCCCTGGCAAACATCAGAAGATGCAGAGGAGAGTTGAGGACGCTGCAGTGATGATGGGCGTTAGGGATATGCAAGGGATGAGAGTGCTGCAGTAATGGGAAAATAAGAGGTGGGAATTTATTAATCCTTACTGAGCTCAACTTCACACTTCTACCACTCATTAATGAACTTGGTCTTTTATTACCATTTAGCAACATTGAAAGAATTCTGCTAGATGTAGTCCCATTTTGCAGCATGGAGAAAATGCTGCTAGATGTAAATAAACCAGATTTTATCATAACTGACACATCACACTATCAGAATTAAATAAGCCCATATCCATATACTGTTTTCTGATGGTGACCTATACATGGAGAGAACTTACTTCAAATTTTAAATGTTAACAGGACTTTGTAGTAATGGGATTTTATTTTACAGGTAAAGACTGTTAGAAACCCAAATGGATTTTACACAGGCATCCCTGATAAAAAATACACATTGAATAACACATGCTACTGTGATGGCCTTTAACTACCTTGCAAAATATGTTTTGAATATGATTTCTGATACCTAGATAGTACTAGTCTGTGTGATCTTTATCAATGATCTGGATGAGGGCATCAAGTACACCCTCAGTAAGTTTGCAGATGACACCAAGCTGGGTGGGAATATTGATCTGCTAAAGGGTAGAAAGGCTCTACAGAAGGATCTGGACAGGCTGGATCAATGGGCTGAGGCCAACTGAGTGAGATTCAACAAGGCTAAGTACCAGGTCCTGCACTTTGGTCACAACAACCCCATGCAACACTAAAGGCTCAGGGAAGAGTGGCTAGAGAGCTGTCTGGTGAAAAAGGAGCTGGTGGTGCTGTTTGACAGCCAGCTGAATGTGAGCCAGCAGGGTGTCCAGGTGTCCAAGAAGGCCAACAGCATCCTGGCTTGTATCAGAAATAGTGTGGCCAGCAGGACTCAGGAAGTGCTCGGCACTGATGAGGCCACACCTCGAATACTGTGTTCAGTTTTCGGCCCCTCACTACAAGAGTGACACTGAGTTGCTGGAGTGTGTCCAAAGAAGAGCAATGAAGCTGGTGAATGGTCTGGAGAGCAGGTCATATGAGAGGCTGAGCGAAATGGGGTTGTTTAGTAAAGAGAAGAGGAGGGTGAGGGGAGACCTTATTGCTCTCTACAACTGCCTGAAAGGAGGTGGTAGTGAGGTCTCTTCTCCCAAGTAACAAGTAGTAGGATGAGAGGAAATGGCCTCAAGTTGC